>NC_137108.1:26408055-26425555 GCF_949357685.1 Gobio gobio | reverse complement strand
TTTAAAGCATATTTATTTGAACTATGAATGGAAATATCGCTAGTTGCTTATCATTTGCATTTAGCAAAAACACTCATGTGCATCACGTGACTTTTAGAACAGACCTGCGAGATGAGAAGCTCTGGCGTAAGGTGTGGCTGCGTAAACCCTTCAGTGTTGAAACGCTCTACAGTTGTGTGTTTTTTGAGTTCTTCACTGTTGGTTTTGAAGTCCTGTTTCAAACAGGCTCTAACAGGGATGCATCTGCAGCGTGGCTGTCAAACCCCAGAGACTAACGTGACCTGATGAGAGGGAGAGAAAGAGAGCGAGAGAAGGCGAAAGATAGAACATGCGATGTAGAGGGTTAATGGTGAATATGAGGACGACTTTGATACAGGTCATATGCACGTCACCTGATATATTCCTGAGTGGAAAAGGGAAAGGGGGTGGCAGCCGAAGAAAAATGGAGTGATGAAAGAGCGCCGTCTAAAATGATCGGGAAAAAGATATTCTTTTTCGAAATCATAAAATATTTTGATTGAAATCATCTCATTTGCTCTTCCTCCTGTTACTCTGTATGATGGAGGGATGAACCATTGACTGAAAGTGCAGTGGAGCATTGGATCCCCTTTGGGGAACGAGTACTCTCTCTTTTTCTTTTGTTCTCTCTCACTCATTCTCTTTCTCACCCCTCTAGCCCCCTCGACTCCCCTTGGATGCCTCGCCTGTTGCCAAGGTCTCTAACTATATCTTTTTTTTTTTTTTACTCTTTCCATTCCTCCACAACCCTCGTTCCCATGCTAGTGTCTTCCTTGAAAGAGTTCAGCTTGGCCAAGCGTGCCAGCCCACCTTGAGTCCTCACCCCTCAACCAAATCCTCTTTCTCTCTCTCTCGCTCTCTCTCTCTGACACATATTGTCTTCTCAAAACTTTCCAAGTCCTTGTCTTCATGTATTTTTGCCATTCTTTTATCAAAGCTCCTCAGATAACCCAACTGCTGGCCGCCCCAGGGCAGCTCCACATAAATATGCCCTTTTCCTCATTGGTTGGTTTTAGAGTTCTTACAAAATTCCTTCATTGCCGAGTCCATAAGGACCCCTAACTCTCACCAATCAGTTCACCTACGCCGACCCCTCGCACCTCCCTTTTCTTTCCCAGCATGTTTTTGTGTTTTTCTGTGGATAGCCTAGCATTGTTGATCAATTATCAGGTCCATTTAGCAATTATGTTACGGCGTACAGTAAGACTGAAGCGAGATTGCGTAGCTCATTTGGTATGCACGCCTTGTCGAGGCTGCTCTGTATTCCTCCGCCGTGGTTGTGAAATTGTTCGTGTTTTAATTATTCTCTTTTATAAAGGGATCAAAGGTGCTGCTGGCAGGGTCGGCCTCTATTTTCATTCATGTTCGCGCTCAGGCGTATACTCCCACACAGACTTTTTTTTTTTTTTTTTTACTATGAATATGTTCTATTATTAAAACCGTGAAGCGCCTGCTGTAATGGTATAATGACTCCAGTTTGGCTCCAGCGCTGCAGGATTTAATCAGACAAAATATATGTTGCAGACATTATATGGATCTTGTAGGATAATTTACTGTGTGTGTGTATGTTTAATCACTTAATGATTGAATAATTTAATATCTCATGCCTCTTTAGTATTTGTTCATGCATAGCAGGTCTGTGTAAAAAAAGAAAAGGAAAAAAAGAATGAAAGAAGGAAAAATATATTTTATTTATTAAAGAGATCGTTCACCCAGAAATAAAAATTGTCAGCATTTACTCACCCTTAAGTCGTTCCAAACCTGGATGAATTCTGCGGAGCACAAAATCTTTCACTTTAATTGAATGAATTGTAATTCACTGCATATTAACTGCAATTAAACCTGAAATTAAGATATTTTAAAGACAAAGCATTATTGTTGCAGATGAAAACATTAAAAGGTTAGTTCACCCAAATATTTTACTCACCCTCAAGCAATCCTAGGTGTATATGACTTTCTTCTTTCAACTAAACACAATCAGAGTTATATTAAAAATATCCTTGCTCTTCAAAGTTTTATAATGGGAGTGAATAGTACCTGAGATTTTGAAATCCAAAAAAGCACATCAAGTCTAGTTCCGGCAGAAGAGTGACCTCTGACCTGACTTATGACGTATTGCAAAAGGTCAGGTCAGAGGTCACTCTTCCGCTGGAACTCGACTGTACGGTCGTTACTGGAAGCCAGTGATTTATAGTTTATAAAGTTTAAATATGGAATTATTATTATAAATTTTTTTTTTCAAAAATGCATCCCTATGCTTCAGAAGGCCTTTATTAACCCCCTGGAGCCGTGTGGATTACTTTTTATGATGGATGGATGCGCTTTTTTGGGCTTCAAAATCTCAGGTACTATTCACTCCCATTATAAAGCTTGGAAGAGCAAGGATATTTTTTTATATAACCCTGATTGTGTTTAGCCGAAAGAAGATAGTCATATATACAGTGTTGGGGGTAACGCATTACAAGTAATTTGAGTTAAGTAATCAGATTACTTTTTCAAGTAACTAGTAAAGTAATGCATTACTTTTCAAATTTACAACAAAATATCTGAGTTTCTTTTTTAAAAAAGTAACGCAAGTTTTTACATTTATTTGACTGACAGCTCTCCTGTCCCCGTGTTGAGAGTAAGTGCAGAGGCGTTGTGTGTAAACATGATGGTTATTGTAGTTCTAGACTAAATATGAGAATTTATTCATCTCACTTGCACAAAAAAGATTCAGTACTCCTCAAAATTAATAAAAATCAGTCAAATGCAAAAATCAGAGTAGCCTACCATGCAAACCTCCAGTAATGAAATGTTAAATAAAACAAATATTTTTATGCATTTAATCTACCTTTATTGACCAATGTCTTGCTGCTGACCTTTAATTCAGTTAAGCCATGAGCAAAAATTACTAGATTTTTTGTTTTTATTGGTAAAACTTTTTTTTCTCCTGCGTCCTCTTCTGTTAATGCGTGAATTAGAATTTTTACCTCAGCCTGAGGCTTATTATTTCAATTTTGGTGTGAAGAGGTCTTTACATTTGCACAAAAATAGAACTTTTTTTGTTATAAAAAAAACAAAAACAAAAAAAACAAGCCCAGCCCAGGTGAGAAAAAGTAACGCAAAGGTACCGCAAAAAAGTAACGTAACTCATTACTTTTCTTAAAAAGTAACTAAGTAACTCAATTAGTTACTTTTTAAGGGAGTAACGCAATATTGTAATGCATTACTTTTAAAAGTAACTTTCCTCAACACTGGTCATATATACCTGGGATAGCTTGAGAGGGAGTACATTTTGGGAGAATTCTCATTTTTGGGTGAACTAACCATTTAAAGAGGGAGGGATGGATGGATGGATTGATTGATATTTCTATTCATTTCTCTTTTAATTTCTATTCATTTCTCATTTTATTTATTAATTTCCTATTAATTTCTATTTTTTATTTCTATTAATTTCTATTTTTATTTATTTCTATTTCTATTTTTATTTATTTTAAAATGTACCGCTTATTTAAAAACTTTCTTTTTTTCGTATTGTTGGTCTAATTTAATTGTAATTAATCACACAGAATGAACACATTAAATTGAGAACCCCAGTGAATAAATCTGTGAAGTATCTATTATTCTTCTTCAGTAAACTGAGAATTATTCTTCATTATTATTGCATTAATGCACTCACTGAAGTGTGTCAAGCCCAAGTCCATGGCAGATCTCCATTCGAGGGAAGCAGCCGCATTATCAGCATGCTGAATATGACCATGATTACCACATAGTTTATAGATCCTCGCACTTGTTCTCTCTTACTCGGGGCATTTTCATTTTTCAGACTGACCGAACCTGACACTTTAACCTCTCTCTGCTGATTGCTTTATGTCTTCTGTCCCTTATATCTCTTTTTCTCTCTCTCTCGCTCCCTCACCTTTTCACTCTCAGTAACCCTCTGTAAAGTAAAATGTAAATGTACAAGTCGATTTGCCAGCTTTTAGTAATGTGTGTAGGGAAGTGGAATCATTGTACTAAATGCTTGACTTTAGTTGTCATTTCACTAAAGCTTTTATTTACTTGTGTACATGTATTTGTGAAATATGTGGGTGTGTTAATTGGGATGTGTTGTGCAGCTCGGGGCTGTTGAACACAGCGCAAAATTGATCAGAAGGCCTTGTCTGAGTTACATTTGACTGACTCCTGATCGATTCGGCCTGTCATGGAGATTGATCACCAATACTCAGTCACGGTTATTGATCAGCTCGCTGGTTGTGTCATCGCTCGAGTCGCTGCATGTGTGGAGGAGGAGGAGAGGGAGCAGTAAACACATTTCCTTCACCTCTTTATTGCACTTTCATCTCCGCCACACTAAAAGAGACACGTGCTGAGACTGGAACCTCAGCTACACATAATTATTGGTGTCTGTGAATTATTATTATAGCGGTTTGACTATTTTAACTACAGTAAAATGCTGTCTGACACTGTCAAAGTTCAGCTACAGCATTTTCAAAATGCTGTAATTACATGATTGCTAACCGTTTTCTCCAGAAGGTTTGACCTGTTCAATTCTGCGTGTAGACTGTGGTTTTACAGCAGCTTCATCATGATAACTTATGTACATTTGAGTAATTGCAGTGCATTACTCATCGATTTGAAAAATTTGTTCGCATGCGTGCCCACGCGTCTCGCAGCGTTTGTGGGCCATTTGGCGAATATTTGTGGGCGAATATTCACACAATACTCTTGCCGAGTATCATCATAAACATATCTTCGGTTATGTCTTAAGTGAACATAAACATGAAATTTTCCCGTCGCCACCAGCGTTTTTGGTCACACAAGTTTCATGGCACACAAAATATCTTGTATCTGAACATGCAATATAAAAAGAAAGAACAGACCCTCTGCTTTTATTCTAACTTCATGCATTCTTTTTTTTTCACCACTTGAATGTGGGTAAGTTTCATGAAAAAAAGCAACATTTTGAGAAAAAAGCTCAGAACGATGATCAGAACACAGATGGAGTAGTTGGAGTCCATCAATATCCCCAAAGCTTCACAGTCCTATAGCTCGTCCTGGGTCGACATTTAATTCCGTAACATTAGGCAGTTTTGATTTATGTGCTGTTTAATGTTGATGATCGCGTTATTTTACATATGTATCTGCTTATATGAGATCGCTCTTTTCTGCTTCTTCTTCGCCTCTGTTTTGATCAGGAGATTCTGTACTCGTTCAGGAGATGCGTAATAGCGCCCCCCCTCTACCGTATAACAGTGAAGCCGGAAAATCTCGTTAATGGCAGTGAAGCGTTTTCTCATAAAAGACGAGATTACAAAAGACAGAAGAAAAAAAACACTCACTGCTCTTGACTGAATATCTTTGTCTTCATGTTTTCTCCTGATGTTGCAAAGATATTCGAAAAGGTGTCTATCCAGCTTGTGTCCCAGATTCCTCTCAAAGCGCAGATCGGTAGGCTATATGACGCATCTTTGCGGGGAAATGGTATGAATCAAATATTTTTCTAAATAATATTTAATTTTCTTATATTCTTTAGGTTACCATTATTTACTGAAAATCGTTTAAATGTTTTATAGGCTGTAGTGTTGTTTCACTGACGGAAGTACTAAAATAACATACTTATGGATGTTTCAGCCTCAAATTATTTCACAATGTAGGCTATATACACTCACCTAAAGGGTTATTAAGAAAACCATACTAATACTGTGTTTGACCCCCTTTCACCTTCAGAACTGCCTTAATTCTACGTGGCATTGATTCAACAAGGTGCTGAAAGCATTCTTTAGAAATGTTGGCCCATATTGATAGGATAGCATCTTGCAGTTGATGGTGATTTGTGGGATGCACATCCAGGGCACGAAGCTCCCGTTCCACCACATCCCACAGATGCTCTATTGGGTTGAGATCTGGTGACTGTGGGGGCCATTTTAGTACAGTGAACTCATTGTCATGTTCAAGAAACCAATTTGAAATGATTCGAGCTTTGTGACATGGTGCATTATCCTGCTGGAAGTAGCCATCAGAGGATGGGTACATGGTGGTCATAAAGGGATGGACATGGTCAGAAACAATGCTCAGGTAGGCCGTGGCATTTAAACGATGCCCAATTGGCACTAAGGGGCCTAAAGTGTGCCAAGAAAACATCCCCCACACCATTACACCACCACCACCACCAGCCTGCACAGTGGTAACAAGGCATGATGGATCCATGTTCTCATTCTGCTTACGCCAAATTCTGACTCCACCATCTGAATGTCTTAACAGAAATCGAGACTCATCTGACCAGGCAACATTTTTCCAGTCTTCAACTGTCATCACATTTTGGTGAGCTCGTGCAAATTGTAGCCTCTTTTTCCTATTTGTAGTGGAGATGAAGTTCCCGGTGGGGTCTTCTGCTGTTGTAGCCCATCCGCCTCAAGGTTGTGCGCGTTGTGGCTTCACAAATGCTTTGCTGCATACCTCGGTTGTAACGAGTGGTTATTTCAGTCAAAGTTGCTCTTCTATCAGCTTGAATCAGTCGGCCCATTCTCCTCTGACCTCTAGCATAAACAAGGCATTTTCGCCCACAGGACTGCCGCATACTGGATGTTTTTCCCTTTTCACACCATTCTTTGTAAACCCTAGAAATGGTTGCGCGTGAAAATCCCAGTAACTGAGCAGATTGTGAAATACTCAGACCGGCCCGTCTGGCACCAACAACCATGTCACGCTCAAAATTGCTTAAATCACCTTTCTTTCCCATTCTGACATTCAGTTTGGAGTTCAGGAGATTGTCTTGACCAGGACCACACCCCTAAATGCATTGAAGCAACTGCCATGTGATTGGTTGATTAGATAATTGCATTAATGAGAAATTGAACAGGTGTTCCTAATAATCCTTTAGGTGAGTGTATATCTGGCGATGATATCGTCCATCGGCACAACCCTAACGGGTGGCAATATTTGAAATTGAATGTGTTCATGATCTTCTGCGGATGGAGACGCTGATCGCTTTTGGGGCTTTCCTTCACACAAATCAATTGCTTGGCCTCGGAACACTTGGAATATTTGTACTTTTTGAATAAATTGTGCATGCAGTCATATCTGCCTGTTATATCGGTGTTTTATATACCACACAAATGGGAAGGTTTAGGGATGGAATGGGGTTGGGTTACATGTCTAGATAGCGTAAATAAAATGATGCTGGCTGATTAAATTGAGAATCACACTCCAACATGTCATAATGGCAAAATCATAACCCAATTTATGATCATCATGACGATCTGTGTGTGTATGACGCCAAATTTCTCATTGAAATGAATGGAGCGCGTCGATATAGTGACGCCTAGGGGTACCTTTAGCATCTTTATTGTGACGCGGAAAGCACTTGACCATGCTTCGGATTTTGACGCCCTGGGAGTGAGAACGGGTTGAAATCTTTTGTAACAGTATAACCGTCATTACTGTCTGTTTTGATCAATCGAATGCATCCTTGCTGAATAAAAGTAATTATTTCTTTCAAACAAAAATATCTAACTGACCACAATAGGGCGCTGAAATCAAAGATCATTATGGGTGTTGAATTTTTCCACAGCCAGCCAAATTTTATTAAAAGCCCATCTTGCCAGCGGTAAATTCCCCCTAATATCCAATGCCAATTAAACATGAAAACTGATCCCCAGATTAGATTCTAAATGTATTATCCTGTGGAAAAACAAGAGGAAAGGTCAAACAAACTCCATTTGTTCTGGTCCAGTGTTCAATTATTAAACGGTCACAACATGAGATGATGGTCCCTTCAAACGGGCCTGATTGATGACAATTACATTAGCTTGACAGCTAATTAGCAACTTGTAGATGTCTCATCACTGGCCAAGCTTGCAGCATTTGTAAATATGACATTTGCTGTCAGATCTCGGATGGACTGTGACACGATGGTTCGATGAGGAGACGTCTGTGTAGTGAGTTTACGTCTTAACTAGGGCATAGACTGTGGGTCGAGGTTACTCTCACTTTCTCCGTTTCTGGCTCAATCTGTTTGGCTCCCTTGCTCTTTCTGTCTGTGGTCTGGAGTCTTTCATTAGCCTTTTTCCGTCGTCTCTCTCTGTCCACCCACTTAACTCAGGACAACCCCCTCCTCACTTTTCTGCCCGTGTGTGTTCCCTTCTTTCCTTCTCAGACTTCCTCTGCCTCCTTCGCTCTGTCGCTTCTTCACAAAAGACTCCCGGTGACAGACCTGGACCGGGCCGCCTTGCTCTCACATCCTGTCTTTTCTTCTTCTCCTCCGTGGCCTCTTCTCATCCCTCGCTCGGTTCATTCTCTGGCACACACGCACGTTCGCAGTGAAGAAAGACCAATTAAAATCCATCTTGTCTTCTTGCTGTCTCCCACCAAACTCTCTCTAGGGCCACTAATTAAAATAGAACCCTTTCTTTACCTCCCTCCATGTGTCTGTCTCTCCTCTCTGTAACCCTTCTCTCTCTGAGCCCTCACCTCACTTCCTGTCTCGCTTCATCTCCGCTGCTCCTTTGCTCTGGTTCTCACCTGTTTTTCCACAGTCTATAGTTCATCTGCACTTCTTAAGTACCTGTGAACACGAGGCTGTTTTCTACTTCTGCGTCGGACCTGCGCTGTAGCCTCTACACCCTGGGGGAGGGGTTCTGGCAGACCAATCACAGCGCTTGCGGCCCGCTTAAAATTGACATGTTGTTACATTTATGGAGAGGTGCACGTCAGGGTACGTCGTAGGCTACACGTGCAACACACAGCTTACAACGTATCAACGGTGTACACACGACGCAGAAGTATAAATTGGTCTTTAACGTAAAAAACGTTTTGTTTTGTGTGTTTCCTTCCTTCCTTTTGTTCTTTCTTTCTGTCTGTCTGTCTGTCTTTTTCCTTTTTCTTCCTTCCTTCCTTCCTTCCTTCCTTCCTTCCTTCCTTCCTTCCTTCCTTCCTTCCTTCCTTCCTTCCTTCCTTCCTTCCTTCCTTCCTTCCTTCCTTCCTTCCTTCCTTCCTTCCTTCCTTCCTTCCTTCCTTCCTTCCTTCCTTCCTTCCTTCCTTCCTTCCTTCCTTCCTTCCATTCATCCATCTTTTTCTTTCCTTCCTTCCTTCCTTCCTTCCATTCATCCATCTTTTTCCTTCCTTCCTTCCTTCCTTCCTTCCTTCCATTCATCCATCTTTTCCTTCCTTCCTTCCTTCCTTCCTTCCATTCATCCATCTTTTTCCTTCCTTCCTTCCTTCCTTCCTTCCTTCCTTCCATTCATCCATCTTTTCCTTCCTTCCTTCCTTCCATTCATCCATCTTTTTATTTTTCCTTCCTTCCTTCCATTCATCCATCTTTTTATTTTTCCTTCCTTCCTTCCTTCCTTCCTTCCTTCCTTCCTTCCTTCCTTCCTTCCTTCCTTCCTTCCTTCCTTCCTTCCTTCCTTCCTTCCTTCCTTCCTTCCTTCCTTCCTTCCTTCCTTCCTTCCTTCCTTCCTTCCTTCCTTCCTTCCTTCCTTCCTTCCTTCCTTCCTTCCTTCCTTCCTTCCTTCCTTCCTTCCTTCCTTCCTTCTTTTTATTTTTCCTTCCTTCCTTCCATCTTTTTATTTTTCCTTCCTTCCTTCTGTTCTTTCTTTCTTTCTCACTGTCTGTCTGTCTCTTTCTTTCTTTCTGTCTGTCTTTTTCCTTTTCCTTTTGTTCTTTCTTTCTCTCTTTCTGTCTGTCTTTTTCCTTTTCCTTTTGTTCTTTCTTTCTCTCTTTCTGTCTGTCTTTTTCCTTTTCCTTTTGTTCTTTCTTTCTCTCTTTCTGTCTGTCTTTTTCCTTTTCCTTTTGTTCTTTCTTTCTCACTGTCTGTCTGTCTCTTTCTTTCTTTCTGTCTGTCTTTTTCCTTTTCCTTTTGTTCTTTCTTTCTCACTGTCTGTCTGTCTCTTTCTTTCTTTCTGTCTGTCTTTTTCCTTTTCCTTTTGTTCTTTCTTTCTCACTGTCTGTCTGTCTCTTTCTTTCTGTCTGTCTTTTTCCTTTTCCTTTTGTTCTTTCTTTCTCACTGTCTGTCTGTCTCTTTCTTTCTGTCTGTCTTTTTCCTTTTCCTTCTGTTCTTTCTTTCTCACTTTCTGTCTGTCTTTTTCCTTTTCCTTTTGTTCTTTCTTTCTCACTGTCTGTCTGTCTCTTTCTTTCTGTCTGTCTTTTTCCTTTTCCTTTTGTTCTTTCTTTCTCACTGTCTGTCTGTCTCTTTCTTTCTGTCTGTCTTTTTCCTTTTCCTTCTGTTCTTTCTTTCTCACTGTCTTTTCCCTTTTACTTCTGTTCTTTGTTTCTGTCTGTCTCTTTCAGCCTTCCTTCCTTCCTTCCTTCTGTTCTTTCTTTCTCACTGTGGTCTGTCTGTCTCTTTCTTTCTGTCTATCCATCTTTTTCTTTTTCTTACTGTCTGTCCATCCGTCTTTTTCCATCCATCCATCCATCCATCACCAAAATCACCAAAATGCAAGAATGATTCTGCATTCATTAGTGTTAGTGGCGATCGATAGTGGATAATAATATATAATGTATAATGAACTGCTGGTATACTATAACGTTGCGCTGTTGACGCTCGCGCAGCCTCTCGAGGAGAAATCAAAACAAATGTGCACCACTCACACAGAGAAAGTCAGTTAACACACTGCAGTAAAAATGCGGAGTTCATTTATATTTTTTATAACATATGATAACGTCACATTACCAAGAGTGCTGTTTTCCTGAAATAACATCTCGACTAAAAATGAAACTTTTATTAACAATTATTAACATTAAGTCACTTGCATTTTAGATGCAATATTGAGTGTTTTTGTTCTATTTCAGCAGCGAAAATAGTTCCAAACAAAGATCACAGCAGAACGCGTGTCATCGCAACAGTGTGTTAGTGAATGATTCAGCGTTTTGAATGAATCGGTTGAATCAAAGATTCAATTACCAATTCGTAAACGACCTCATTCTTGAATGAATCAGCCATTTGAACGAATCAACTCAGTGACTCCCTCAATCAGACGGTCACCTGCCGCCACCTACTGGCAGTTTAGTTTCATGTTTAAACATTCTTTCCAACTTTTCTTATTTGTTTATTCAAAAAATATTTCAAACAATCTCATAACATTATTTAATGCAGTTGTAATTTTTCAGTTAATTTGATTGGTAACAGCCCTATAGTGTCTTCTAATTTAATTTGTTGATCAAATTTAAGAATATAAAAGGAAAGCTGAAGCATAGCCTATATTTAATAAGATTAGGGGGAAAATGCCCCTTATAAAAGGTAAAAATATTACAAATATGCAGATTAAATTTGTCAAAGCTGATTGAACACTGGGGAGAATATTGCTTCAGAATACATTTTCTTTACAACACAAAAAAAAAAAAACATAATTTTTTTTCCAGACAAGCTAATTTTTTACTTGGACAAGTGAATGACATATTTTCTTGTCCGAAGGACAAGCACGTGAACAAGCTTAATGTCGAGCCCTGTATCGTGTCTTGTACACTCATGTGTAAACAAATGGGAAAGTGAATTTATTTACCAAGCCCCTAAGGGCCATTCTATGCTAATTCTTCCCCTATTAGTGCAACTTGACTTTTGACTTTGTGTGTGTGGAAGGATAAGAATGAAACTCTCACTAATTAGCATGAAGCTGTTATTGAGAGCCATGGTCCGTATCTGGTGCTGTGTGAATCTTTTAACCTTACTGAAATCCTCAGGGTTTCTCTTTCAGTGTTACTGTGCAGTATCACTCAAGTAGCATAAAACTTGCTTAATTTAGCTTACCTAACTTTAATCTTTACTAATGTTAATAATTCACATTGTCGCTGCATCCTTTTATCTGTATCATCAGGTACTTACTAATGTTTTGTCATGTTGCTAACTCTTAATAATATTCCACGAAGCGGCCAAGCGAGCGCCGATCCGAGCATGATTCAGTGCAGATCTTGCTGACGCATCTGAAATCTGTTCTGTGGACTTGGAAAAATGCCATTTTTAGTGATTGTGGCCATGAATTTCTCTCATGAAAGAAATACACCCTCTAATAACCCTCTCTCTCTTCTGCTCTCAGGTTAACAGGAGATGATTACTCTGTCCAGGTCAATCTGAGTGATTATCTGGATATACTGTGTCCCCACTATCCTGCTGACCACCCGTCGAGCGGCACTATGGAGACTCTGGCTCTGTACCTGGTGGCGGAGCGCCAGTTCAGGGGCTGCGTGGAGACTAAAGAGGCCATCAAGAGATGGGAGTGTAACAAGCCGTACGCTCCCTACGGCCCTGTCAGATTCTCTGAAAAGATCCAGCGCTTCACACCCTTCTCCCTGGGCTTTGAATTCCTGCCCGGACACCATTACTACTATAGCTGTAAGTGTGCTGCAGTGTTGGAGAACATGCACAGAAACGCCAATCAGGGTGACAACGTAACATTATACACCAAATGCAGCCTAGTTTACACTACCATTCAAAAGTTTGGGGCCGGTAATATTTGTAATGTTTTTGAAAGAAGTTTGATGATCATTTAAGGCTAAATTTATTTGATCAAAAATGCAGTAAAAACGTAATATTGTGAAATATTATTACTATTTAAAACCACTGTTTTCTATTTGAATACAGTTTAAAATGTAATTTATTCCTGTGATGGCAAAGCTGTATTTTCACTTCAGTGTCACATGATCCTTCAGAAATCATTCTAAATGCTGATTGGCTGCTCAAGAAAGATTTCTTATTATCAATGTTGATAATTGCTTAATGTTTTAGTGGAAAGATGCGAAAGAGCACTCAGCTCGTCTTGAATTGACGCATACATGAAATATTATGGCAAAATATCTGTATTGGCGAATATCCTCATGAACACAGTTGGTTATGTCTTAAGTGAACATAAGCAATTGAGAAAGAAAACGGATGCGTATCATTATATTGGGTCCACGCATTAATGTAAATCAAACAACAAAAGACAAACAGAAAATCACTTTTGTAGCTTTTAACAAAGTATATTTTTATTTATACATTGAAGACTATGCAGTGTTTTGTGATCTGTTGCACCTCTGATTAGATGAATAGAAAGTAAGCAAAATACAGCATTTATTAGAAATATATATATTTTGTAACATCATAAATGTATTTACTGGCACTTTTGATAAAAAATGTTTAATGCATGCTTGCCCACCCCCCCAAAAAAACCAAATTGTAGGTGTTGAATGTCATATATAAAAAAATTAGGTACTGCTTTAATTTAGTTGATATTCTGTTGACATGTGTTTTTCTGCCTGGTGTTCGTGTGTATCTTTCATGTTTAGTTTTTTTTAGCATTTATATGAATATTTATGAGAACATAAGTGAAAATGCTCCTTTTTCTTGCCTTTTGCTCCACCCTCATCCTCTCGCCTCTTCTACATGAAGCCCAAAAAGGAAGGAAAGATGGTCTGTGGCCATAAAATTACATGACAGTTTTCCTGTTTTTACAGCTTTGGTTTCAGGCCAAAGCTCTTCAATTCCCTCATCTTATTTCCTCTCTCTCTCACTCTCACTCTCACTCTCACTCTCACTCTCACACTCACTCACTCACTCACTTTTAATGAGTATGTTGCAAAAAAGCCTGAAAATCTAGAGTTGAAGTGAAAAAAGGTTGTGCGCAAAATCTTGTCTAAATATTAGGGTTTTGGTAATTAAAATGAGTTCTTTAAGAATAGTTTCCAGTTGATTAAAAAGAAAAAGAAAAGAATAAATAATACAAAATAGGGTAATAATCACATTGAGGGTATATGGGGGGGATGCAGACATTTATGTTTAAAACTAGCTATTGAATTAATACCATATTAATTTTGTTAAATAATAGTTTATCTAACAAAACTAATTGGTTTTACGTTTAATTGTTTTTTTCTGTTGCTTTTAAAAAAAAAATGTTTATCCTTTTTTAGAGAATAATGTGCCACTATCCAAAATGCTATTCCATAGGAATAGCTTGATGTAGCTAATAATGGAAAGTGAATCAGTTTAGGAATACCAATGGTCCTTTCGCACTGGAAGAGCATTTTCATACAGTTCCTGTAACTTTTTTATTTATTTTTTAGGCTTTGTCCGCACCACAGGAACTGGGAATGATTTTAGTTATAGGAATGCCCTTTGGGGGACTAAATTATCTCTTACTTCAGAGTAGGGTCTAAATCAGCACAGGAGGAGTTACCAGTGACGTAAGTGTACGTTGATTAGCCGAACGCATGCTATGCGAAACTACAGCAAAAGTAAATTAAACAAAAACTACTACTTTAAAAACTAACTCAACGAACATGGAAAACAGCGATAGATGGGCGGATGCCGAAGTCCAGCCACTTCTTAACCAATTTCGGCATCCTCTATCCCAGTGGTTCCCAAACTTTTGTCCTGAAGTACCTGGTACAGTATTTATTCTGCTCTCTTTGTGTCCGTCTTCAGTGTGTCCCATCTCTGGCCTCTGTTAACGTCCCGTTTACAGACTTTGTAATATTTTTTGTAACTGAAATAAAACAAAAAAACAAAAAACGGAACTGGCCGGTTCTGATTGATGGTCCTTGTAATCCTTCACCTGGGGCTCTACTGAGGAGAACATGCCTTCGTGTGAGGGAAAGAGCTCAGAAGAGAGTGGAAGAAGAGCAGCACATGTACAATATATAGATGTACAGCAGATACAGTTAATTTATTAACAGGCTTATAAACTATAGCAGGGGGTTATAAACTAATGGGGGCGCAGACCCCTGGTTGGGAACCACTGCTCTATCCTTCAGTTGTTGAATGCCTCACATAAATTACTTCACTGTTGGCCAGCTTACATCACTTGAGAATATCTACTGACTTTGCGAAAGCAACAAGGAAAATGGCCCTCGGGGAAAATTTTGTTCTTGGGGGACCGTCCTGGTGGCTAGTTCCTATAACTAGTGCGAAAGCCCCTCAAGTAAACGAAGAATGCGAAAGTCTGCCGTGATGGAATCTTTTAAGGTGAAGGATGGCAGGCAAAATGGAGAGAGTAGAAGAAGAGGAAGCAGTCTCCTTGAAAGAAAGAGTGGGACAACAAAAACCAAAGAGAGGGTGGGAAAAAGAGGAAGAGACAGAAAGGGGGGAAAGTATCTTTACATAAATTACAGCAGTGCTGACCAGGACAATAGAGCATTGTTCAAGCTTGAGAGTGTATACACAGCACAGAGCCTTTGTGTCAAACTTCACGAACCCACCCCTACCCTGATACTGTGTGTGTGTGTGTGTGTGTGTGTTTGTTTGTCTATTGTTCACTTCAAAGAAAGCGTAACAATGTGTCTGTCTTTTTAATTGTTTAAGCTCGATCCTGTAGCTGAAAACAAGGGATCAGTGTGTCCGATCTAAATTCAAGTTGTAGTTTGAGTTGGTCGGTGTATGTGTGTGTGTGTGTGTACAGGAGCATTTGAGGATAAAACAGAAGAGAAAACCGCTAAAGAGTCGTGATTTCAAGACAAACTATACTTTATTACAGGAAGCATCTTTAACAGTGACCCTTTCATTAACTTGTTTCCTTTTAAATTGATAACATGGCTCAAGTTTTGCCTATACTTGTGAAGTTTATGCAGCTTGAGTCTGACTGTCATTAAAGGATTAGTTCACTTTAAAATAAAACATTTCCTGATAATTTACTCACCCCCATCTCATCCAAGATGTTCGTCTCTTTCTTTCTTCAGTGGAAAAGAAATTACGTTTTTGAGGAAAACATTCCAGGATTTTCCTTCACATAATGTATTTCAATGGCAACCAAAATGTTGAAGGTCCAAATCAATGCAGTTTCAAAGGAAGGGCTTCAGAGGCTCTGCACGATCCCAGCTGAGGAATAGGGTCTAGCGAAACCATCAGTCATTTTCAAGAAAAAATTAACATTTATATACTTTTTAACCTAAATTGCTCATCTTGCGCTGCTCTGCGACGTGCCACGGATTGACGCAAATACGTCGGAAAGGTCACACTAGACATAGGCGGAAGTACCGCCCCAAGCGAACGTGCGAAGACTTATACAAACGCCATTTACAAAAAAATCTCCAACTTCAAAATCATCCAACATGGTTGCTTAACCTTTTTTTGCTAAAGATATTTGTATTAGTCTTCGCACAAGCACTTTGTAAACATGGGGGCGGTACTTCTGCCTACGTCTAGCGTGACCTTTCTGACGTGATTATGTAATTCGTGGTGTGTCGCAGAGCAACGCAAGATCAGCAATTTAGGTTAAAAAGTATATAAATTTAAAAAAATGTTTAGAAATGGACCCTATTCCTCAGCTGGGATTGTGCAGAGCCTCTGAAGCCCTCAGAAACTGCATTGATTTGGACCTTCAACATTTTGGTTGCCATTGAAGTCAATTGTGTGGAGATAAATCCTGAAATGTTTTCCTCAAAAAAACTTATTAAACTTATAATCAAGAAATGTTCATTTTGAAGTGAACTAATCCTTTAAATCAACAATAACTTTAAAAAAACATTTTAAATACATTAAAATTTTTAATAAAAGTCATACATTGTTTCAATATACCACTTTAATGAACTTGATTTTTGAATTATTTTTAATGATTTTCTGTAAAAATTTGTATAATTATTTTGCATAATCTTTTATTATTTCTTAAATCATAATAGAAATATAAAAAATATTTTTACAAATCTGTGTCATTTGGTGCAACCAACATGCAGAAAGAAAACTGGAAACCTTATGATCGTTTTTATGACAAGGCATATGTTTAGTACAAGTTATGAAATATCATGTGGTGTGGCACCCCAAAATATTGATATGATATTTCTGAATTAATAATTCATGGTGGTACTTTAAAAAAATATTTATATATTTATGGTCCAAGGAAAATATATATTTTTACTTTTTTTCTTGAGTAGTGCACCAAGTATTAGATCAATACAATTTATACTTTTCTTGAAAATGATATAAAGGATTTTCAAAACCATATGAAACCAATATGAACACATGGAGTACATTTTTCTAAGAACTTGGCATGTGCTTTATTCTTTTGTTAATCGTGGACACTCCTATATGTCATTGGCCCCTTACCAAAAAGGCTACCAAGACATTTTTCAATTAAACTTTCCACTTAAATTTCTATGGTGGTAATAGAATTTTTGAAGAACAAAATAAGATAAAGAGTAGCCCTTTTACTAGTGGTCGCAGACTTTAGCTTTGAAATCCAAAAGGTACGGCACACATGCATATGGGGTTCAGAAAACCAAAACACACACACACACACACACACACATACACACACACACAGCCCCTCTGGAGTCAGCAGTTCTCATTATCGTCAATGTGAAATTACTGCGCATGCTAAATGGATGTATCTGTGGTTGTTAGACGTTCGGTTAAAAGCCTCTCTACTAGATGAAAATGGCCGCTGCTGTGGTGTGTGTTACTGAAATGGCTGTTATGGATTTATGGTTATGATTAAATGTGGAGCCAGAGACGCTCTTTAAAACGGCAGACCCACTCAAGCCTGAATTTAAGCGTGTCTACCTCAGACTTGCTGCTCAGATTCTGGGAAGAGAT
>NC_137108.1:26163055-26403055 GCF_949357685.1 Gobio gobio | reverse complement strand
ATCTGTGCCTTGCATCATGTTCATGAATATTATAGAGGCGTCTATTTATATACATATCTATTTGACCATTCTTAAAGCATTTTGGTTGATAACTCTGATTGATTGGCTGATTAACATAAATATTCATTCTTACTTGTGTCAGCTTTTGTCAATGAAAAGTGCACAATTTCAGTTTGAGTGATTTTGACTGTCCATTAGGGATATGTGGTATATTGTATAATAAAATATAATTTTCTATAATATTATGTAATATAATATAGGTCATTAATATATATATTTTTTATTTCAGCATTATATGCATATAATGCTTGTATACATTATATTAATCCTGTTTTTGTCGCTCTTATTTTTATGAGCAGTATGCTTCTTTTCCTACAGCATAGTGAACTTGGACCACAAAATGTTTTACATCATCTGAAAGCTGAATAAATAAGCTTTCCGTTGATGTATGGTTTGATAGGATAGGACAATATTTGGCCGAGATAAAGCTAAAACTATGACCATCTGGAATCTGAGGGTGCAAAATATTGACAAAATTGCCTTTTAAAGTTGTCCAAATGAAGTCCTTCGTAACACAAATTACTGATAATAATACATTTTTGATATATTTACTGTAGGGAATTTACAAAATATCTTCATGGAACATGATCTTTACTTAATATCCTAATGATAATTTGGACCATACAATGAATCGTTGGCTATTGCTACAAAAATACTTGTGCTACTTATGACTGGTTTTGAGGTCCAGGGTCACATATTTCATACTGTCTTCATGTATTCACTAAACTACTTTTTTATTCTGTTTTAATTTTTTTGTCCGATTTTTAACACCTTTTATCTCTTGTCTAAAATAAGTGTTCATTTAAATCCAGAAATTGTGTGTATATTATATTTGCCTTGCCCTTCCTGACATCAGCTGTAATGGGTTGAAGCTTTCTTTTCTATAAGCCTAAAATTAACCTTTAAAATGATTCATGTCTGTGCTTATTATCCTTATTTGCTTTCAGATATCTCCGCATTCTCCACCACTTTTGACTTTCATCCCCTCCGTCTTTTTCGCATAACTTCTTGCACACCTTCACAACACTTTTTTCCCTCTGATCATTTGTATGTAAAGTCGAATGAAAGGAGAAGTGGGTGACGGGACTTTGCACCAGGGCATGTTTTGCACAGCTGGTGTTTGTTCCTCCTGGTAGTGCCACAAACCCACTTCAGTTCCTTCCTGTGGCAGGTCTTTTATCTGACAGTCCTTGTTCGACTGAGGGTCCTGTCAGACCCAGGAGCGTTAGCCTCAGAACCAGAGCCGTGGAAACAGCACTGCAGCCGCAGCCGGAGCTAAATCTCAGTCATGCGGCTCCAGCAGCAAGCTGTATTTAAAGTTTAATTAAGTAGAGCTCGTTTTGCTAGGTCATTTGAGCCTTAATGACCAGGCTCATGGGGAAACAGAACAAGCTAAGGACAGCACAGAGATCAGTAATACCAGAGGGAGTTGTGTCACAACTACATATGCGACGTAGTGTCTTTTGGAAGGTTGGTTAACTCTGTAAAATAAGCCTTTTATTTGCTTGCAATGTGTTGAACTGTATGTGAATTATTAATGTATAGAAAAGAACTGAATGTAGCGCTCATAGACCATGACGGATTCTGCAGTTCG
The DNA here is from genome assembly GCF_949357685.1 of Gobio gobio. Taxonomy (NCBI): domain Eukaryota; kingdom Metazoa; phylum Chordata; class Actinopteri; order Cypriniformes; family Gobionidae; genus Gobio; species Gobio gobio. The sequence continues at coordinate 26,401,401 of NC_137108.1, read as the reverse complement.
TGGTGTGTAACAGTGAAATGTTTCCCCCCGAACAGCAGCAGTCTCATGCTCAAAGGATCCCCAAAAGCTGCCACTGTGTCGCAGTTAAATCCATCCCCTCACTCGGATATATAGCGAAAAAGAATCAATGCTCATAAAAAAAGCTTTATGATGTTTATACCTGGATTTTGGTAGCCAGACAGCACTGAAATCCCAAAAGTGCAACCAAAACAACAAACTCGCCTTGATGGAGCGGCGTCTCGTGGAAAACAGCTCCTGGGTGCATGCCCTCGTCTTTTATCCTATTCACTTTGCTCCGCTCCCTGCACTTACTCGGGGCAACTTGTCAAAACATTAATTCTGCTGTTGTTTTTTTTTCTTCCCCTCCTCTCCCTCATTCAGCGTCTTACTCAGTCCTTCTCTCCCCCGCTGTGAAAAACCATTTCAGTCAGTTCTACTTTCTCTCTAATTGATCCCTGTCTTTTTCTACTCTTTTTAACTCGCTCGGTCCTGCTGTGAGCACACCATTTCTTTTTCCAGTTTCTGTCCGTTTCTCAATCTTTAATTGTTTTAAAAAGCTGAAACTCTGTCCGTTTTGCGCTGCCCACCTCAGTGGATACCTCGTCCTCCTCCTTTTATTCACCTCTCTCGCCTTGTTAGATTTGTCATTCACCAGAGCGCTTTTTCCAAAGCGCGAAGAAGAAAAAAAAACACATTAATTCGGTGCCTTTACACAAGTGCAGGTTTTCCCTGCAGTGACCGTTTGTTCGGAAAATATAAACAAGAAAAAATACGGTTTCATTTTCGGAATGTCAGCCGTATTTTTCCGTTTTGCCAGAACTTGTAATATTGAAGAAATGAATGAAGCTTGGAAGCCTTTATTTTCTTCTCCTCTTCCCCCCTCTCATCTGTTTTCCATCTCTCGCATCCTTTTGCTGGTCGTTCTCTGCATCATGCCATGGTAGCCATGTTTTATGCAAGGAAAGCGCAACTGCAGCCATTTTGTGCTTGAAAACAAAAAACTGCCATTTTGTTGAAGCAAACATTTAATTTAATTTCAATAAGAGAGCAAAAAAAACTTTTTTTTTTAATGTTTTGTCCAAATAATATATTTTTTCTTTAAGACTATAGTTATCTTTTTTTTTCTCTTCCTTTTTTCTCTTTTTATTTTAAACGTTAGGTTCCTCTTCTATTTAAAAGGACACGCATACTGGCATAAAACTCTTTTATGTACGCTTATGTTCTTTATAATGGTAATTATAAAAGATAAGAAATTTATCATAATAATATAACTTCTTATTCATCCTAGTTTTATGTAATGCCTGATGATGGTCTCGTTTCATTATATTCCTAAATTTACCATTACCTTATAAATTAACTTTTTTTTTTTTTTATGTTTTATAAATTGCATTAAATACGTTTATTATTATGTTTGTATGTTGTCATATGTAGACAAAGTTTAATAGAGATTTAATAAAAAGTTTTATTATTTAAAAAAAAAATTGTCAAAACAGTTAGTGATAAATCCTAAACTCCTTTTTGTTGTTGCATTTTCAGGCCCTTGTCATGTGAACTAGTTTAGTAATCAAATTAATTTAAAAATCCTTCATGCTTTCCAGTATTCTAAAATTTGATTTATTTGTGGGAAAATAATGTGGAAAAATTGTATACTGTACAAAGAACATGATACATGTTCTATTATATATACATGATTAAGCCAAACAATGTTGAATTAAATATTCTTACAATTTTTGTATTTTACTGATAATTTACTGTGACTTGATTCTATATGTTTCTATTGTTTTGATTAATTTCCTATTAAGGCAGTGTCCTTTTATCCATCTTTTGTCTAATTTCTTGACTGTCCTTATCAGAGGAAGGTGTGTTTGAATGAAGTCTTTTATGAAGGACTTTTTCTCTGTTTGGTCGAGTGTTAATGATGGGTTCAAGTTAAACTGACTTAAACTAATGTGCGTTACCTTGATTGTGTTTAACGAGCAGCCGACAGGAAAATTGACGTGTCCTGTGGTGTGACCTGCTGTACTTCGTCTAAAATGTTGTTGTAAAACATTTTTCCAAATATTTTATAATTATTGCACATGCAGTTTGCATGACCAGATTAATTGAAAGACATGGAATAATTGTTCAGTATCTTTTGTCCATTTTTAATATTAACTACTGGTGACAAAAAGCTGTGTAAAAAATGTAAACGTGCACGGTCACAGAATCCCATGAATTTAAACCGAAAAAAAATTAAGCTAATGTTATGTCTGCTACACATTTGTTTGTGCACTTTTCTTCTACTTTCTATACTTGCTCTATAGTTTTAGCCAACACATTTCTGCTCCTGTTGAGTCTACTACGCTCCACTTTCCTCCACATCTGCGATATCTCTGCATCTCTCTCTCTTTCTCTCTCCATTCATCTTTTCTCCATTATGTTTCTCAGTCTGACCCCCTGCTGAGAGAGTGACACTCAGACACAAACTCCCTCCCTCCTTCCCACTTTCGTCTCTTTCCTTTTGCCGTCTGACCTTCTTTCAGGCTCTCGCCTTCCCTGCGCGTTCTCCCTCTGCTTTTCTCACACTTCCTCCTCTCGTCTTTTCTCTTCTCTGTCTTCTCCTGTGTTTCGCTCCATCACTCTATCTTTGTTGCTTTTGTGGGCCTTCTCTGTTCAATCTTGTATCTCTTGCTCCTTTCCCCCCTTTAAATCTTTCCCTTTTCACGGTTCTTTCTCTTGTTCATCCTTCCAGTCCACTTTTTTGTTTCTTGCAGAATCTTTCATCTCCTTCCACCTTCATTTTTTCCGCTATCTTTCTGCGTGCGACCTTTAAGAGAATTTGCATTGAGGATGTATTTTGGGTTGCGCAGCCGTTAGTAATTTTTCAGTATGTTTCTGCCTGAGTAATGGTAAATGTGTCTCTATGTGCGTTTTTCTCCTCATTTGTTTTCAAGAACGATGTTCCAAGTTGTAGTTCTTCAAAAAAAAAAAAAAAAAAAAAAACATAGAAAGCACTAACACCTCACATGTCTCTCTCTCTTTCTCCCTCCCTCTCTTTATATCTTCTAGCAACAGCTGGATCATCAAGACAAGAAGGTTAGTGTTTATTGCCATACACCCTACTTCTAAAGTCATGTGGTTCATTGTGTAATACAAAATTACACATTAAAAACAAATATGCTATATATTTTATATAGAAATATACAGTATGTTTTGAATACAGAATTATATATTTATATATTACAAATATGGCAAATATATTACAAAAAATACAAAAATAATTAGTATACAGTATATAAACATTTATTTATACATTTATTTATTTATATTAGTGCTGTCAAATATATAATAATATATTTGAATACATTTGTTGAAGAATCACGTCCAAAACCAAAAATTGTGCCCCCCCCCAACAATCATGTTTTCAGGCCATTTCAAGTTTGATTTTGACATGACCTAAAGCATTGATAAGTGAGTTGCTTGTTGGTTTACTTTTTAAGTCTTCCCATTAACAGCATCATTTTGTTCATTCAGACTGACAAGAGGCGGGATTTATCACATGAACCAATCATAGCACAATGGAGGTATTGCATCCTCTCATGATTTTCCCCCATTTGTTCTCAATTACCCCCCACTAAACTCACCGCACGCATTAGGGAATCTGTTAAAACTCAATGGACTCAGGGGAGGCAAGAGAGACGCTGTAACTTCACCTGCGGGTGTCGCTGTTGGACAGTGTTAATTAAGAAAAAACAACTGTCACATTTGGTAATATTTGCGTTGGTTTACTTTTGTAATGTGGATTATTTTCTCTTCCTATTTTTTTGAGGAGGCACTGCCTCCCTTGGAAATGGCCACTGGTATATACTGTATAAATGTAACACACACACACGTTTTTTTTGCTATCTAAGTGAGGACATACCATAGGAATAATGGTTACATTCTTCGAAACAAGAACTTTCTAATTGTGGGATGAATAAACAGATTTTTTTGTGGTCATCACACCATTATATTTATAATTTGAAAAATGTAATTATATTTTTTGCGTATATATATAATTTAAAATAATTTCTATCGTTTTTTTTATGACCATAAACCGAATCAGTGCTATTTTTAGAGTATAGAAGTTCCTCACCCCTGTGCAAGATGATGATGTGGATGCAAAAACAATTAAAAATCCAACATGGGTCAATACAGATAGGTGTACAAAATCTTCGATATGGGGATTTGGTGCCAATATATCATGCATCCCAAATATTTATGTGCAAATATGCTTATTTATGTATGCATAATATATTTGAATATTTATTTGTTTGTCTCTTTACTTTCTATGATTTTTATAGCCACAGAGAGACCATCACCCAGCAGTGCTGTCCATCCTGTGACAGTCAGACGACTTTATCTCCTCCTCATCCCCCTCCTCTTGCCTTATTTCCTCTAATATCTCTCCTTAAAGCATAAAACCTAAAACAAATGCTCTGTTGCAGCATATATTCCTCCATAACAGTTTGCATTACAGTAAATGCTTGTTCTATGTCTGTGGATTACACACGCACAGAGAGACTCTCGCTCTCTTTCCCATACTCTTTTGCTCTGTCAATTTTGTCACGCTATTAATCTCCATCCCTCTTGTTTCTTTTCTGGCAGTCTCTCCGTCCACTCACAGTGGCTCCTTAATGCTGTCTGCTCTGATAAAAGTTCACTCTGTAACAGAGCGACACTAATCTACCTTCAAAGAGCTTATCTTACTGTTCATTTTCTTTTAATCCATCTGTCCTTAAGAGTCAGACATTCCTTTACAAGCCTCTCCCCCCGCTGTCCAATACTGTACAACAAACTGAGCCAAAGACGAGGAGGAGGATGAAGCTCCCCGGTCCTGCTGTTTGTACTACTGAGTGGAAGATCAGGGACAGAGTGACCATTCGTGTGTGTGATCACTAACATATCCAATGATCATGAGCTGGAAAAAAAAAATGTCTTGTTAAAAAAAAAAAACGACTTTGAAGCCAAAGCCAGACCACGGCATTTAAAAATGATTTTGCTGTATTGACTTTATACAACCTGGCGGAACTCTGGAATATCCTGGAAATTTTTTTTTTTGTATCTTGAATGTCTTTTGAATTTATGTTCGGAATCATGTGCGATTCATTCACGCACCTGTAAATGCTGACTGAGTGACACATGGAAAACACATGAAACAAAAGAACTACTTCCTGTTCATCTTTTGTGGGATGTGTATGGTCAGTCACCACCCAGTATGGACTCTTCTGATTGGTCTGCATGTTTCTTGACTCTGTAAAGTGTGAAAGCCGTCGGATGCTTCATTGGGCACTTAATCAGGTTCAGACAAACACGATCACGATTTCATTCCCTCGCTTGCATAAATATTTGTGGATATGTAAATTAAATATAATTAAAGTGTTCATGAACTTAAAAAAAGGGTAATGATTAATAACTACAAGCAATCTTTTTTTTTCAGTTAGTCTGAAATAATGTATGGATTTATAGAGAAAACATGCTGAGTATTGTTTGAGTATTGTTTAGTTTTTTGTTTAACCATTTTTAGGGGGGGAGGTTTTTTAAGATATTTTATTTCCCAAACTATTAATTTGAACAGTGAATTATTAGTATTAGTATTGTTTATATTCGGAATAACATATCGGTATTTAAGGAGATCAAGAAAAATAGCCCAAAATAAGAAAAACAGAAAATGTTTCTATTTAAATAATTTAAATATTTTTCAAATAATTTTTTTTTAAATAATAGTTTAAAATTAATATTTTAAACTTGAAATTCAGTTCTAAAAGTGAAGCAATTTTGCCCCCTTTTTAAGTTCTGTGAATGATAAATGTTTTGTCTCTAATTTCTGATGTTTTGTGTTCGTTTCAGAGTTTCAGATGCAAATAAGGTTTGCCAAAACAGAACAATCAGTTTACAGATTTTGTTTCTTTGTTTTACATGGTATGTAGGTGTGTTGTTTCTTTGTCATTTGAATGTTTCACATTTTTGTGAATTGGTCAGCTTCTTCTGTGAAGAACTTTTGTCATAGCCATTTTTCTACGGCAAAATGAGCTACGGTAATAAATAATGCTTTTCAAACATTACGTTTTTTAGAGTGTACATTGCAGTTTTATGTTTGTTATTTGAAGATGAATCTGGAGCTGGTTATATGAGAACTAATTTAGGAAACTGCTATTGTTTGGTTTCATTTTTATTATTTTGTATATTTAATTTTTTTTTTTTTTTTTTAGGAATTTAAACAATCTCATTCTCATCACTTTGAGAATTATTCACATAAGAATAAAATCGTTTTTTAATTGTTTAAGGGGGCAGATTAATTTCAGCTTTTAATGTGCATTGCAATATTGTGATAATTGTAATTTATATTACAATTTAAAAAAAATGTTGATAGTCAGTGCATATCAGAGGGTCTGTTTGTCTCCTCTAGATGGCATCTGTTACACACTGAGCCACAGAAACCATATTTATGAAACTGTTTGTATGGAGTCACAGAGAAGAGAAGGTGTGCAGTGTCATGAGTCACTCATTCCTCATGAGTACTACGGGAACAAAACCCAGTTTTACCCAGTCATAATATGCAAGTAGGTATCTTTGAGTAAAAGTAAAAATAGTTATTTATTTGTGTACTGACTATCATCATCATGGAAGCAAACTGTTAAACTATAAAATTTGAAGAATAAATTATTCCGTGGTGCTTTGTTATTCCTAAATGCATATTTGGCATTACATGTCCTGGGACCTCATTCTACCATCTAGTCTATATAGCACCACTTTTTGGAGTTAGGCCCCCACATCTTTATTATTACTAAATCTTTCTTTTATATGTGTATATATGTGTATATATGTATATATGTATATATATATATGTGTGTGTGTATGTGTCAGTGTACTGAATTATATAGATCTGCAACTCCATAATGCGTATTAATTTCATGAGCACATTCAGTTCAAATAATGTGTTCTGTAAACAAGTATCGTCACAGCATATCTACTAATTTGTTGATACAAATGAGTTCTTAATTGTCAGTGCTGGTGTGTGTGTGTCAGTACGTTTCTCTGTTGTTATTATGCTTGACTTGACAGTGAACATTGTTTTTTTTATTAAGTAATGTAAGTAAACTATAACTACATTTATTATGAGAGATCTTGCAACACATATAGAACAGGATTCATTGCTTCTGCACTTATACTTTCTATACTTTTAATGGCATTGTTCATTGGCTTTACAACTATCATTGATTTAAACATTGGTTGTGTGTGTTTTGTGTTTAAGAGTAAATTACAAAATGAAGACTAAGATGATAAAGGAGAAATCTTTTTTAAAAATCTACTTTTTAAAACAAGTTTTAGAAATCTAATTTTCAAATTCAATTTAGTTTCATAATTTTAAAAAAAGGTATGAAACTTTTGATTTACAGTACTGACCCTAATAACACAAAGTGGTTTAACTGAATGTCATTAGATCCTGTTCACTATCATCTTATTCAATACACATTATGACAATAAAACTAAAGCACTCCAAAATCCAAAATGTTAGTTTATGAACAGATAAGCTTCATTCATGCGTTTCTTAGCAAACATGACAGTCTTGTGTTTCTCTTGGTATACACTGTTTTTTTTAGAAGCAACATGTAAGAACATGTAGGTGTCAATCAGTCATGATGGGAGTACCGGTATCCTGGTTTCCATGGCTTCTTCCCTTATATGTACAGGTCATATAATTAGAATATCATCAAAAAGTTGATTTATTTCACTAATTTCATTCAAAAAGTGAAACTTGTATATTATATTAATTCATTACACACAGACTGATATATACATTTTTTTTTATTTATTTTAATTTTGATGATTATTACTGACAACTAAGGAAAATCCCAAATTCAGTATCTCAGAAAATTTGAATAATACTTAAAGGGTTAGTTCACCCAAAAACGTAATTTCTTCCATTAATGACTCACCCCAATGTTGAGAACGCAATCCGCGTTCTCGACGCCACAGTGATGCTGCTGACGTAAGATGCTGTGACGTGTTATCTGGTGTGATAGCAGATACCAGATAACACGTCACAGCGTCTTACGTCAGCAGCGTCACTGTGGCGTCGTGAATGCGGATTCAAACAAAACCAGAAGAGAAGACGATGCTTAATAAAGTCTTAGTTTTTGTTATTTTTGGACCAAAATGTATTGTCGACGCTTCAAAAGAGTCTAACTAACCAAATGATGTCACACATGGACTACTTTGATGATGTTTTCATTACCTTTCTGGACGTGGACAGCAAAGTGTGCATACACTTACATTCAAAGGACTGAAAGCCCTCGGACTAAATCTAAAATACACTGCAAAAAAAATCCCCGTAAAATTTACGGTAAAAAAACGGCAGCTGTGGTTGCCAGAACTTTACCGTAAAAAATACGGCAGTAACGTTTTAGGTTTTTAGGGACAGCACCATATAATTTAAAGATTTATAATGTAATAATTACGGTTAAAAAAAAAAATTTTTACAGTTCAAAACCGTATAATTTAAAGGTTTATATAATGTAATAATTACGGTAAAAAAAATTATTTTACAGTTCAAAACCGTATAATTTAAAGGTTTATATTGTAATGATTATGTTTACACTGTAAACAATTTAAGGTAAAAAAAAAATATTTCATTAACTGAAATAATGTTAAACTACCAACTTATTGAGATACTAATATCTGTTATTGATATATACGGACAACCATCAATCACATTGATGAATCACAGATGAATCAGAGCTCATCACAAGCAGCTTTTAAGAGGACAATTCTAATATAGAAGGTGCTCAGTGTCATTCACACAAACACTAAACACCATCATGGTAAAACACATGAAATTAAAAAAATGCAATAAACATTAATTTAACAACATCAGATGTAACATAAAACCCTAATGTATAACTGATTAGAAAAAAAACAAAGAAGAAACATAGTTGCGAAGTCAAATGCGAAGTGTCACGCAGGGAATTCTGGGAATGTGAATTTACGGGTTTTCACTGTAAATTACACAATGACTTGTTCATTTTCACTTCCAAAAAGTGTAAATTTAACGGTATTTTACTGTAAAATTAAATGAAATGTAAGGTTAGATCTATTACAGTTATTCACTGTATATAGTACGGAAACTTTCCAATTAACAGTTTTTCACCGTAGCATTTTTACAGTAAAAATACCGTTAAAATCACAATCATTTTTTACAGTGTATCTTAAACTGTGTTCCGAGGATGAACGGAGGTCTTACGGGTGTGGAACAACATTGGGGTGAGTCATTAATGGAAGAAATTTCATTTTTGGGTGAACTAACCCTTTAAGACCAATACAAAGAAAGGATTTTTAGAAATCTTGGTTAACTAAAAAGTATGAACATGAAAAGTATGAACATGTACAGCACTCAATACTTAGTTGGGGCTCCTTTTGCCTGAATTACTGCAGCAATGCGGTGTGGCATGGAGTTGATCAGTCTGTGGCACTGCTCAGGTGTTATGAGAGCCCAGGTTGCCCCTGATAGTGGCCTTCAGCTCTTCTGCATTGTTGGGTCTGGCATATCACATCTTCCTCTTCACAATACCCCATAGATTTTCTATGAGGTTAAGGTTAGGCGAGTTTGCTGGCCAATTAAGAACAGGGATACCATGGTCCTAAAACCAGGTACTGGTTGCTTTAGCACTGTGTGCAGGTGCCAAGTCCTGTTGGAAAATGAAATCTGCATCTCCATAAAGTTGGTCAGCAGCAGGAAGCATGAAGTGCTCTAAAACTTCCTGGTATACGGCTGCGTTGACCTTGGACCTCAGAAAACACAGTGGACCAACACCAGCAGATGACATGGCACCCCAAAGCATCACTGACTGTGGAAACTTTACACTGGACCTCAAGCAACATGGATTGTGTGCCTCTCCTCTCTTTTCCTCCAGACTCTGGGACCCTGATTTCCAAAGGAAATGCAAAATTGACTTTCATCAGAGAACATAACTTTGGACCACTCAGCAGCAGTCCAGTCCTTTTTGTCTTTAGCCCAGGCGAGACGCTTCTGACGCTGTCTGTTGTTCAAGAGTGGCTTGAAGGAATGCGACAGCTGAATCCCATGTCTTGCATACGTCTGTGCGTAGTGGTTCTTGAAGCACTGACTCCAGCTGCAGTCCACTCTTTGTGAATCTCCCCCACATTTTTGAATGGGTTTGTTTCACAATCCTCTCCAGGGTGCGGTTATCCCTATTGCTTGTACACTTTTTTCTACCACATCTTTTCCTTCCCTTCACCTCTCTATTAATGTGCTTGGACACAGAGCTCTGTGAACAGCCAGCCTCTTTTGCAATGACCTTTTGTGTCTCGCCAACCTTGTGCAAGGTGTCAATTGTCGTCTTTTGGACAACTGTCAAGTCAGCAGTCTTCCCCGTGATTGTGTAGCCTACAGAACTAGACTGAAAGACCATTTAAAGGCCTTTTTAGATGTTTTGAGTTAATTAGCTGATTAGAGCGTGGCACCAGGTGTCTTCAATATTTAAAGGGTTAGTTCACCCAAAAATGAAAATTCTGTCATTAATTACTTACCCTCATGTCGTTCGACACCCGTCAGACCTCCGTTCATCTTCAGAACAGAAATGAAGATATTTTAGTTGAAATCTGATGGCTCTGAAAGGCCTCATTGGCTCAATGGCACGTTACACTCTCAAGACCCTTAAAGACTAAAGACGTCGTTACAAAGTCCATCTCACTACAGTGGTTCTAAAATAACTCACTGATTCATAACGCTTCGAAGCTTCATGAGGCCGTGTTTTGAAATCGTCATCACTATATAAGTCGTTATTTAGGGGTTTTTTTGCGCACAAAAACTAATGTCGCCGATTCAAGTTATTTTAGAACCACTGTAGTGAGATGGACTTTGTAACAACGTCTAAAATATCTTAATTTCTGTTCCGAAAATGAACGGAGGTCTGACGGGTGTCGAACGACATGAGGGTAAGTAATTAATGACAGAATTTTCATTTTTGGGTGAACTAACCCTTTAACCTTTTCACAATATTCTAATTTTCTGAGATACTTAATTAGGGATTTTCCTTAGTTGTCAGTTATAATCATCAGAATTAAAAGAAATAAACATTTGAAATATATCAGTCTGTGTGTAATGAATGAATATGATATACAAGTTTCACTTTTTGAATGGAATTAGTGAAATAAATCAACTTTTTGATGATATTCAAATTATATGACCAGCACCTGTATAATACCCCCTCTCCAGAAAAGATTTGATATGGAGATATGACTATAATGAGACTATGTATGGCATTGTTAAGTTTTTAGAATAAAAATTCCTAGAGGATCTTCTCTCACCAGTGCTGTTTGACATCTAGAAAGCAGATCCTCACTATTGTCAGTAAGTGTCAGATCTATGGTAGGTTAAACCTCTGTCCCCAACACAGTGTTTGTTTTAATATCCAAAATAATGTGTTTACCACGATAATGTACTAATAACTGTAACAATTTATAATAAAGGGTACATAAACAGTGGAGCCTCCAGGGAAATTTGAATGGGCCAGAGAACTCCTAGGGGGGCACTGGAAAACGTAGCCTGGAAAATGTTTTAGACATACTGTACCACCTTTGACCTTAAGTGCATATGAGTGTCATGAGAGTTATGATAAAAGTGCATGACGAAGGGGTATCCAAACACAAAAAATCTTTATTAAAGCCACACTGGAGAAATGCAGGAGATTAAGCTAACACAACCACTACCACACCATACCGGACAATGAACTGAAGAGAACTCAGGGTTTAAATAATTGGAAGAACAGAAACGTGTGGGATTAACTAACAAATGATCAGGAACACAGGCAAACAGAAACAGAGAAAAAAAACGGGTATGTTTATGTTACGCCTGAGAATAAAGAGGGAGAATAATCACAAAGAGATTATGAGTGATGTTTTCTCAGTGATGGCATTGACTCGCAATTTTCATGTTAAACACACACATCTCATATTCAAATACAGGTTGGTCACAGTAATATATACATATATATGTCTCCTTTTTGTTGCAAATATAAACGTATTACCATACGCAAAGAGTTCTCTAACAACATTTCTCATTCTTGTCACCATCAGTGACTAACACATGAATACAGTTGCGTATCCTCTTACAAAAACTGGTAACAGTTACTAAGATAAACAGTATGAAACATAATACAAAATATATAAATGCCCTTGAACTTTTCCATGTGGTAAAAACCATATTACTCATCGTCTACTATAACATTTTAACCCTTACTATAAACATGACCAAATAAAAACAAGGAAACACATTAATTAATTATTTCCCATTTCCATGTTCATCTCCTTTAACCATAAACAATGTTAAACTAAAGTTATATATTGAACAAAACTATGACCGTACTAACTCACTATTAATGTCTGCTAATGAGTACTACCGATTACATTTACACAACGACGATAGAACTGTTCTAAAAACAGACGACAACGTTGTCAAAAAGGTCCCCGTTTACATGGGTCTGTGAAAATAACTAAAAAGGCTGTAGCCTATTATTCATGCCAGGCCAGTAGTTGGCGATGTCCACGAACACGTAATACACATCTGTGAACATGTAATAGGCATGCGCGTAACATCACCATTTTCACAAATTCACGTTTTTGTTGTTTACAGGGAGACGGTAAAGGTATCGTTTTCAAAACCTTGCACTTTGAATTGAAACCCGTTGTCAAAATCTTGCGTTTTCAGACCTCCAAAACGCCACTGTTGTGTAAATGAATGGCCAAAAGTTGAAATGCCCAAAATTTTCAGTTGATAATGGTGTCGTGTAAACAAACCTAAACAGAACGTTACAATCAGGAGGTATGAGTTCAATAAAAGGAGTTATTTGAATAATCTTATTGACATCTTTCTTGGTTCTCAGTCTGACTTCACAACTTTTACCAAAGCAGACAGTTTCTGCTTCACAACACATCCAATGAAATTTGTGGGACTTATATAGGCTAACTTGTATATATTTAGAAAATTTTTTAGATTTGTCTTTATTGTTCACATTTCAGTTATCATAATTGCAGTGAATGTACCTTAGATGAATAGTATACAAAATAACAAAATACAAAACAAGTAAAAATAGTAATAATAATAATAATAATAATAATAAAATGACAAAAAGAAAATGAAAAGTAACCCAGTAACACAGAATTTTTAAGCATATAGTAATTTGCACAATAATCATCCATCCCATGTTTCGTCTCTCTACTTCATTCCTGTTCTGGAAGATCATATAACATGGAATTGTCAGGCATGTTTCATGCACAACATTACTCACAGCCTTTTATGAGTTTCTCCTTTTCCAAACACATCCTACTTTTGGTAAAAGAGAAATCCCTGATTGAAATAGAAATTTGTTCAAGTTTTGTATTAGAATGAGATAATGGTTAGCATTCATGTAGATAGTAATGCAGTTTCTATGACGGCATACATCAACCACAGATTCTTTCAAATCTTTCTTTAAGGCACAGGCTAGGTGTTTCAGAGCCATTGTCAGAAGTGTTGGTGTAAGAGGGCAGCCTTTTCTAAGCTCTTTATATTGGCCTGTGCTTGGAAGCAGCTTTTCCACAATCTTGAAATCGCGTGGGGGCGATGGATGGATGGGCTTCAGTGATTTCAAAGCTTGTCTTAAAAAATCACTCTTGATTTTTTGGGGCATGCTGCGAAAGCTAACAATGATGAAGAGTTTGTAACTCATTTTCATTGTGTTGCTTTTGAATGAGGGCTGAAGAAATTTTTCCATTCGCCTAAGAATTATTGTGGCAAGTATCATGTACTCCGCACTAAAGCGGTACCTCCCATTTACTTTCACTGAGGCAGAGAAGCCCTTCGGAACTTCTCCGCTAATCATTTGGTTAAAAAGCTCTTTAAGTTCTTGTGATGTTTGCTCTTTGTTAATCTTTAATGTTTGCACATTTTCCCCAAGTGGGGTTTCATATTCTACAAGCGACATTAACGCTTTCAAAACTTCAGCTTCACAAATTTCACCTGGTCTCCTTTTATAAGGCCTCTTTTTAATGACCATATTCTTTAGGCCACTAGAACATGCTGTAAGGTCCTTTGAGAGAACCGTTGTAGAGTTATCTGGTTTTGGCAAACGCAGACTCAGAACTACAGGTTGGTGATCTGAAATAATATGCCTTTGAACCTTTGAGATTTCACAACTCTCGGCAAGCCACACATCATTCCGCGGCATGAAGACCATGTCTAGTCTTGATGCACCCTTCTTCTTCTTCTTCGTTTTCTTCTGACCTGATGTTTTTTTGATTTGGTGTGTGGATGTTTTCCACGGAAAACGAGTGAATGAATCTATCTCATAAGGATTGTTTTGTCCCCAGACGTCTACAAGCATTAAAGATGAGATGAATTCCTCGAGATAAGGTCTAAGGGGCTCTGTATGTCCAGTTGGATACTCCCGGTCAAGATCTGTGTTTAGAACTGTATTGAAATCCCCTGCAACTATCAAGACACCTTTGGCAGTCTGGCAAAGATATTCAGAAAGACACTGCAAGACCTTGTGTTCTTTTGCATGGTTATAGACATTTACCAAGCTAAAGCATTTACCATATATTTTGCAGATAAGTACAATGTAGCTGCCTGTGGGGTCCACATCATGTTTTATATACTCAAAAGGCAAATCATTTTTTATGAGTATTGCAACACCTTTGCTACGTGGATGATGAACGCTGTAAAAAGCTTTCCAACCACGGATGTCTTCAACATGTCTAACATTATTGATACCTATATGTGTCTCTTGAAGAAATGCAACAGATGCTTGTAGTTCATTCAGCCACTGACCAATCTTTTCTTTTTTCTGTTGGACATCAGCAGTGTCTCTAATTCCACAAGTGTTCCATGTGATGAGTTTCAAAGATCCGGCCATAATCTCTAGAAGAAAACAATTCAAAAAAGAAAATGACAGTTCTTTGTTAAACTTATTAACCAGAATGAACCATTTCTCGTATTATTTCATCTGAAATATCCAACCACAAATGTTTGTAACGTTAATTAAAAAAAATAAAAATATATATATATATCTTAAATGCGTCTCTTGAAGAAATTCAGTTTAGTAAGTAGTCTACTATTTCTTTTCTTTTTTTCATGAGTGGTCAAGTGTTTGATGTGACAACATTCAAGAGAAAAAACATTGAAATATGTAAAACTCACTCAACAGTAAAACGTATGATATTAAAGGGATAGTTCACCCCATAATTAAAATCCTGTCATCATTTACTCACCCTCAAGTTGTTCCAAACCTGTATGAGTTCCAAAAAAGATATTTTGAAGAATGTTTGTAACCAAGCAGATAGAGCAACCATTGTCTACATAGGGAAAAATACTATGGTAGTCAATGGTTGCTCTATCTGCTTTGTTACAATCATTCTTCACTCTATCTTCTTTTGTGTTCAGCAGAACAAAGAAACTCATACATGTTTGGAACAACTTGAGGGGGAGTAAATGATGACAGAATTTTCATTTTTGGGCGAACTATCCCTTTAAAAGTTCACAATAAACAGTTCATTTCAGCACTATAATGTCCATTTGAGACAACACAATGTAAACTTTGTATATTTTATAATAATTGGATTTAAACAGAAACATAGAAATACAGAGATATTGAACCTAAACAGACTCTAAACTCAATTAACAAACTAATTGTAGATATTCATATCATCTCTATTAGAGAAACACAATATTTAAAAAAAAATATGATCTTACTCACCTTTTTGATGTTTGGAGGAGGTGAGAAACTGAAGTTTGATGTTGTACAATGTCAGTTGTTGACAAGAGTGAGTGATTATTTGTTCACGTTCATTCACCCTTTGATATGTTGCCACTCCTTAGTGACATGAGTCATACTGATACATTAACATTCTGAAATATGATCTTGATAAAGGGAAAAGGTGTGACACTTTAATTTTCCATTATGGATTGAATGTGTGGGATCTCTAAATCATAGATAGGGGAGAACTGGGCACAACTTAACGTTTTTTGACTTTCCCAGTTTGTGTAAATCCACTTGGGCTTCAGAGTATTTCTTTTTTCCCACATTGATTTCACCCATCTAGTACAATTATGTGGTTTTGTTTCATTAATACAGCGTATACTTGTTTCTTGATTTGACCCGAAAGAATGGAAGTGAGGCCATAGGTGGGGCATGTTGTAAAATGTGAGTGGCACAATGTAACATGACCAAATTACAGCTTAAAATGTTATCTGATACAATAAAAAAAATATCCAAGACAAACTAAATATTTTGTCAATAAAATACAATAATTAACTTTTTCAAATAAAATAATGGCATTTTTTAATAATTACAAATATAGGCCTACTCATTTTTGAGTTAGACAACAAATACACCACAAAACACATATAGCTACAATACAGCATAGCTCAAAACATAAGACTAATTAATAATTTCTGAACAATGATGATTCACATTTTTCTCATGGTTACTCAATAGAATTCATCAAAGTATATCATACAATATCATAGTTCTAATAGGGGCACATTGTAGGCTACCGCAGTGAGACAACATGCCCCACCTCCGCAGCTGGGATTTAAACCCGGCTAGTGTTTTCTGCTGGTTAGATCAGCATTCAAAAAAATTACTTTTGCTAATGTTAAATAAATGTTCAGTGATATCTTCCAAATATATATATATTTTTTATTTTGGCGCAATTTTTCTTTCTAAATTTGATATGGCAACTAGTAGGCTAACACACAAAGTTGTCATCCTAGCGTGTGCGGAAAGGTTTAAACCATGTGTGTTATAATTAACCCCGCGTTGGGTTGTGCCTCGCTCACCCCTAGCTATTCCAATCATTTCAGAAGGTGCGTTCCATTCGACAGGGAGAGGGTCCCTACGCAGTGTTCACTGCTCCCAACTCCCTGAGCACGGTAGGCCTATATCAGTTGAAGTGGAGTTCGCTGACAACAATTGCTCATTTGGAACGCCCTGCAACGTAATTTATGCTTTCCTTTCACATTTAAAACCACATAATAGGCATACACGTTTACAAAACACACCGTATCTAAAAATATAATCAAAACATTTTATTAGTCTGTTTTATTAGTTTACATAGGCCTATGTTTAATTGACTATTAACTGATTTGAAGCACCTGTCATTCAATATGAAAATACATTTTGATTTGGTTAACTATTAATGTGTTCTTAACCAATGGTCTTAATAATTGTAGCTTTCTCATCTCGCGCGCTTTCTTTCCCACGCGCAGCAGCATAAACATTAGGTACAATTAAATAAAGTAAAATTATTGTTTAGGCCTAATATTCATAGAATATGCGAACATAACAGTCATTGCCATAACCATTCATAAATACTATAGTATAATAACTAGGATATTGAAATGCATACAAACTCCATCGCAAAGCTGTTTAAAAACTCTTCCAACGGCTCTGCTCCATCGTTCCTGTTAAGTGATGTACTGATGTTCCCTTATTCCCTACCCCTACGCTATTCGCAGTGCCCTTAAATCGCTCCCCGATTCGGATTGGAATCTCACTTAAGATGGTGGAATACCCTGTGAAGTCCATTTACGTTCTAATGGAACGCACATAGAGAGAATCAGATAGATTTATGCATGTCAGAATAAGAGCAATCAATATAACATTGCAACTTCATTTACTAAAACTCATTCAACATTTGAACCTGTGTGTGTGTGTGTGTGTGTGTGTGTGTGTGTGTGTGCGTGCATATGAGACAGGCAGCTCTAGAACATGGTTCTTTTCATAATAAAACATTTTACAGTTGCAATAAAGATGTTGTAATTTCTTTTAAATTGTAACTATAAGATAAAATTTTAATATTTAACTGAAAATGGTAATAAAATTGAGTCGCGTGTGTTTACACAGAAATGCTGACTTTTTCAGGCTTGAATGTGATTCTTTTAATAGTATGTTGAACGGTTAGTCACCATCATAAAAAAAAAATTAAAAAAAATTTACTACTCGTTTTTAAATATTTTTTTTTGTTTATAGAGACAATTAAGGTATAACTAAGTGAACAGTCCAAAAACAATGTCAAGGCCTAACTGACTGATAAAGATGATGGTGCTGGTAAGTATAGAGGTGTAACAGGCCGTAAACGAGTCGCTTTATTAGATTGCACCGCATCGATTCTCGTTGCCAGACCGCTGACTGATTTCCAAATGGGGGAGGAGATCGATAGTCTTGGATTAAATCTGGCTTGGATATAGAGTGATTTATTGTAATCACAATTTTAAATGTACAACGTGACTACGTCGCACCCGTGAGGCCGGAAACCGCCACTGCATTTCAATAACTGGGGTGCTGTGACTTCAGTTAATGAAGATGGTCCATGCTCACTCGCTCGCTCTAGAGAAGACTGCTCTCCAGACTACAAGTACGTCTAATCGAGTTTTTACATGTTTGTTTGATCCACAAGTCATTTAAAACGAAATTATTGTAACTACTTTGTCCTGTTGTCTTACGTAAAAACGGAAGTTGCTGCCAGTGATGTGCTAAGCAAACTCGCGCGCTGACGGTTAACGTTACTCGCTGTTTACAAGTTTTACAAAACACAAATCATAATGGTGTCCACTGATAAACCACAAATAATTTTGTGGAGACGATAAAAAAATAAAGACACTTTGTACTGTTTTAATATAAATCTTAAATACAGCATAGTGGCATATCTCGCTTTCCAACACCTACATCAATGGACGGACACTCCAGAACACAAACAACAGGTTTTTCAAGAAGTCAGTCTCTGAAAGGATTTCAGATTCTGTCCTGCTTCAAAAATTCTTCAGTTGCACGTTGTGTCTTCTTAAAAAAATGAAGATGTGTTTGTTTAGAGAAGTCAGTCATGCCCTCGAGTTGCGTTCCTCCTCCTCATTTTCCAGCTTGTAGGCAGGTTGGTAGCGGGTCACACCTCTCTCGTCTAGCACTTTAAGAGATGGATTCCTGCATGTGTTATCCATGCTGCCTAAAGAAGTGTATCTATGAGGAAGAGAGATAAGGGCATAAGCAAAACCAGGAAGATAATCTCATTTGAAGAGAGAAGACTGACTGTGAATAGAAGCATCTCACCCTTTGTCATACAGAATACAGTAGGGCACATACAGGGTTCTCAGAAACTCCCAGATGTCATGATACGTCCACTCCTACAGACAGAGATGGTGGATATGAAGCAAACATCTAAATGTAACATAAATAACACCAATCCGCGGTCATTTGTAATTCTAAGAACATGCTGTACTGCCGTGTCTTTTACATAAGCACCACTGATTAGGATGATGGAGTTGCTGTGTAATGATCTTAGAGAGCCTCATTCATCATCATTCACCATCTCTTGACTGTTTCTGCTGCCAGCTAACATGAGAGTGAGTGGGAGACATGACAGTGATTTACTGACTGTGGAGCCAGTTTAGAGACTACAGGAAAGGTAGGAAGATGGGTGAAACCTTTCAGCTTTCTTTTTGTCTGTTTGTCACAGTGGTTATATATGTGTATTTTACACTTTTTCGTTCAAAAGTTTGGGATAAGTAAGATTTTCTTTTAAAGAAATTAAACAAACAACATTATTCAGCACAACCGTTTTCAACATGGTTAATAAGAAATGTGTCTTAAGCTCCATGCAACACTGAAGTCTAGAGTAATAGCTATTATTTTTTTTAAATAGGCGCTCTTTATAAATAAACCACAGATTTGAGCTTTAAACAACTACATTCTCACCTGAAAAAGTCTTAAAACTACCTTGTGACACAGTAGTATTTTAAAATTATGCAGGGTTTCTCATTACGTCACTTTACCATGTGACAGCAGCAAGCAGGCTCCTGATTGGTTAACGCGGCGCGAATTGACGCCAAATTGATACCAGAAATGCACTATCCATTGCTGAATTGCGCTGAATTGAATAAAATCAGGAGAATCATTCTCGTGATATGATGCTGCCATTTGTGTAAACTTTCATGAACCCATTTAAACTAGTTAGGAGGCTGGTCAGCTACTCGATTCTACCACCGCACTCTCTCTAATGACGACGCTGTAACATTAGGGGAAATCTGCGGTTTGTCCAATGATGTGTCCGTCAGACTGGAGAAATTTTCCCGGTAATGTGACCCAAAATATTTAATACCAATCGAATCTGAAGACATTTAAAGACTTTTTAAGGCCTTTTTTAAGGAAAACCTTATTTAAGACTTTTTAAGGACCCGAGGACACCCTGCACATGGACCCTTTTAACAATGCCTTTCTGGACCTTGAAAGTGATAATTAAATTGCTGTCTATGGAGGGGTCAGAAAGCTCTCGGGTTTCATCAAAAGTATCTTCATTTATGTACTGAATTAAATGACAGAATTTTCATTTTGGGGGGAACTAACCCTTTAAAATATATATGAAAATAGAAAACATTTGTTTGAAATTGTAATAACATTTCACAATATTACTGTATTTTTGATCAAATAGATGCAGCTTAATGAGCACGAGACTTCTTTCAAAAACATAAAAAAAAAAAACATTGACCCAAACTTTTGTACAGTAGTGTGTATATATGTATATATCCCCCCCCCCTCACCAGCAGTGGGTTGACCCTCATGTAATCAGGCCAGCCTGGGTCTGTGGGACACAGGGGTGTCAGTGTCTGCGAATAAGGGTCGGTTCGTCGTGTTCCCATTAGGACTGCCCGTAAATCCGGCCTCCTTTCCTGGAACTCAGTCAGAGCCTGCCGAATACTTCCCTCCACCGAGAACAGCTCCAGGTCATATCTACAGAAGAGAGAGGAAAGTGTGCCAAATAATTACACCTATGGAGCTTTTGATGGACACTGGTGAATTAATGAGGCTGGATGGGATGGATCCATGTTCAATTCGTCATGGTTTAGTAACAGACTGCAGCTGGTTTGTCAGTGGAAGTACAGAGGCTGTTACCGTTTGCAGATGGCACTTCTCACTTTAATGTTTCTGAGTTGAGAATGGTGCCAGATCCCATTTCATACATGTGGGTAAACAAGCATGACTGGTGATTATTTCTAACATCAGTAACATATCATAAGACCTCAAAGCCTGTTTGGAAAATGTCACAATTCAGAAATTTTGTCAGAGCAGTTGTTTGAATCAGAAAAGACTAAATCCTATGTTTGCATATGCCGTTTCCTGATGCAGCCAAACAGTTCTGGGAGAGATGCCAGAGGCACCAGTCTGATTTACCTACTCAGGAGGAAAGAAACCCGTTCCAGATTTCTGTTCTCTCATTTAAATCATTGCTGTACCCATTTTATTTTGGTTTTGAAAGGCACCTTATCTTACCTTTGTATTGTATCCTGCAAAAACCTTTCCATTTCTGGAAAAGGAGAGACAATTCGAATGTACAGAGCTTTCAATCTGTCTTTACTATCTGGATACCGCCTGAGAAAGAGAGAGAGGGAAAAAAAACAAGTCAAATCATATTATCGGAATTCTTCAAACTAGTTTACTGACGCTTCCATGTGATATAGTGAAGCTCATGTAAGCAAGGCATGAGTACAGCTGCGGTGTCCTACTGCGAGTGTGGTCAAAGTGCCAGTAAACACTTAAATTAGCTCAGCATGAGCTTCAGATATCTGTGTAACTTCAGCAAATCCATGCTATTTGTTTAAAAAAAAAAACAGACATTTGCTAATTAAACTTTGACACATAATCCAACAAACAGCATTGATACCCCATATGTATTTGGATCCTTAAGCTACACTGATATCACTGCATGCATACATACATTCAAAATCAAATGGTCTGCAAACAATTGATGCTAGGCATTTGGTCATATTCATATTATTGAGCCATTTCTATGCATTTAGGCTTTAAGGTGATTATTAGTGGATGTATGAAGTCAGTTTTCAATTTCACACAGGTTTCTTAGCAGAATAACTGCAGGTATAGTTTATCACATTAACCATGGATATTGGTGATAATTGCTCATGTTTCCAAATAGAGCGGTGCAGGAATGACGTCAGAACCCGGAAGACTGATTCGCCCCTGTTTCTTTGCAAGATTTTCCTTTGGGGTTTTATAATAGGTGTTCTCAATTTGTGAGTAAAAAAAAAGCCTGTGTGGTAAACATAACTTGACAATATTTTGATGTTTATTGATGTGATCAAATGTGATATCTATTGTCTGTGTTACGTTTTTTTGGAAGGTATAGTTATCTTAAGGAATAGTTCACCCCAAAAATGAAAATTAATTTTCTCAGTCTCATGTCATTCCAAGCATATTCATTGATTTCCTCTGTGGAACATAAAAGCATTTATTTAGAAAAATGTCTATTTGTTGCCCATGCAATTCAAGTCAGAAAGTCATTGAATTTAAATGCATGGGAAATATATCTTTATTGTATAGTTTATATAACAGAATACAGTCATACAGGTTTGTAACAAAGTAAATTAAATAAATTTTTATATCACTTTAAAACAAATGCCATTTGGTATTATTAAAGACAGTTAATATATATTTGTATTGTTTAGTGATAAAATTAACATTAACTGTACTTGGTGTACTAATAAATTGTACAAATTACAGGCAGGTTTCAGGTTTGGGGGTTTGTGATTGGCACAAATATCGATTTTGATCTTGATTCAGTATCAATTCATATGTATATAGCCTACTGTACATATAAGGAAAAATAAGTTTGCCTTTTTAGCACTATTTTAAACTTCTTGGGTTAAATTATATTTGCTCGCATTCATTAATATTCACTTGTGTGTGCTTAAATAAGTATCACTAAAACATATTAGTTAATTAAAATTTCACATTTAAAGGGTTAGTTCACCCAAAAATGAAAATTCTGTCATTAATTACTTACCCTCATGTCGTTTGACACCTGCAAGACCTCCGTTCATCTTCAGAACACAAATGAAGATATTTTAGTTGAAATCTGATGGCTCTGAAAGGCCTCCATTGGCACAATGCACGGTTCACTCTCAAGACCCTTAAAAGGTACTAAAGACGTCGTTACAAAGTCCATCTCACTACAGTGGTTCTACAATAACTTTATGAATCGGCGAGAATAGTTTTTGTGCGCAAAAAAACCCTAAATAACGACTTATATAGTGATGACGATTTCAAAACACGGCAGCTTCGAAGCGTTATGAATCAGTGAGTCGAATCATGATTCGGATCGCGTGTCAAACTGCTGAAATTTGGCGATCCAAACTACTGATTCGACTCACTGATTCATAACGCTTCGAAGCTTCATGATGCCGTGTTTTGAAATCGTCATCACTATATAAGTCGTTATTTAGGGTTTTTTTTGCGCACAAAAACTATTCTCGCCGATTCATAAAGTTATTGTAGAATCACTGTAGTGAGATGGACTTTGTAACAACGTCTTAGTACCTTTTATGGGTCTTGAGACCCATATGCCAATGGAGGCCTTTCAGAGCCATCAGATTTCAACTAAAATATCTTCATTTGTGTTCTGAAGATGAACGTTTTACGGGTGTCGAACGACATGAGGGTAAGTAATTAATGACAGAATTTTAATTTTAGGGTGAACTAACCCTTTAAAGAAATCTAGTGTTTGATCATGACTAAATATGTATTCAAATGGGTAAACCATGGGTTTACAAATGAAATATATTATTTTTCCAGCCACAAAATGACTCTAATTTGCCTCTTTGCATTGGAATTCTCTATTTTAACCTTAATTACACTAATTGTAATATAAATAAGGAAAATATTAGAAGAAAAATATTTTAATTAATTAAATGTTCATTAATGGACCATAATTATTGCACAAATAGTAGGCCTATTTAGTACCAAAATATCTCCTCAAAATATTCAATAAATATTATTAAACTAAAATACAGAACATTTATTTAATTCAAAAATAGTTAAGGTGTATGGTCACATTTGACCATCAATGAGTATGAGTGTGAGCAATTAGTAAGGCATACCCAAGGGCTAAATACAAGAAAAATAATAACATTAATGTTAACAATGTTGCATCTCCATCACTCTCCATAATAAAATGATACTGTAAATAGTTGACGTAATAATCAATGCACACTATGCTGCACTGTTTACCAAAAAATGCTGCAAATACCTGTATAGTGAAACTATCATCTATCCATTCAAATGAATTGACAGCGAGGGTTTGTTTGGAACTATTGAGTGCTCCGTGAACCACGTGACCGCGCACGCCGCCGGGAGATGAGAGCATGTCGCAACTCTATTTTTTCAACGCCTCTGGCTTTAACTGCTTCATTAGGGCCAAAACGCTATTTATTGTTTGAATTTCTTACTAAAACTTTAAACATTTTAAAAGCTTAGACTTTGTTTCATATCAAAAGCAGGTTTGGCCATTTGAGAGTGAGAGACGCACGTGAGTGACAGAGAGAGAGCAGGGAAAGAAAATGCAGCTGAAAGAATACGCGTGTTTTAAATAGCGTAATAAAAAAAAATTAAAGAATAACGACGCGCAATATGTGGTGGCCGGTGTTGATTCTGTGGCGCACCACCACAAATTAGTCTGTGTGGGTAACACTGTAAGAAGCGACACGCTTATATGCCCCGAGAACAGACACTGCACTAGTGATACAAAACACAGAGGTCTGTTACGTCCCAGTAACAAGCTCCTATATTTCGCAGTAGATTCATTTATATAATAACGGGTAATATTAGGCTTGCTGCGATCGTCGGTGTTACTGATGTTCAGGCATAACACAGGTTACATCACTTGCCCACCGCGGCGCAGCCCCCACCGTTGTTTTGATTTTTTTATAGTAATAAAATAATTTAGTTCAGTTAGAGAACAGACACTACAAATAAAAACTAAACGCATCTGCTTACAGCGTGAGCCGAATGAGAGTTTCAGATTTCATTCATCACGAGAGTGAGGAGCTGAATGACAAGATGATCACGGAAGAGTTGGTTTCAAAGCAAAATGTAAAAGCGCCTATTTAAGTGAGTTTGTCATTGTACTCTTTTGTTGTGGTGTTTTTTTTATTAAGAATAATAGGCTAATGAACCCACCATTCAAGCAACCCGCCCCCGAATTGGCGCTTATTCTAAACCGAGAGTAACATTTGTTCACGGCCGCACAGTGCACAAGCACTGTAATGTGACAGTGAGGGAAAATTCTTTCACCGTCACAACCCTAACAGGTAAAAAGGCTAATACAATTTGATTCTATTATTCTATTTTCCACAATGTCAAACCAACGCAGCTTAACCCAAAATACAAGCTCAGGCATGCGCTTCTTCCATACAAGCTCATGCAGTTGTGCGCTCTAGACAGAAAATACTCTGTTGAAGGGAAAACTTAGGCTAAGAAGCAAATATATTAATTAAGTATAACGAGTTTGGGTTCCTATTTAACTGTCCACCAGGCTATCACCAGACCAAGCTCAATTTAAGATTGAACATTGGTCTGGGGAGTCTGCTATGTATTTTCTACTGCACAAGAGGTGTGATAAACGAGCATAAATTAAATGATTCTGTACGCAATTGGATAGTCCTTCAACCAATCAGACCACAAGAGGCGTGATCAATGGGCAACCACCCATGGTTTCTCTAGCCGCCATCGTGTTAAACCCACCAATAGCGCGCCAGGTGGATAAGCCAGTCTGTGATTGGTTCCCGCAAAAGTGTAACAGAAGCAGTAGAAATGAATGTACAGGTTTCCAGACTGAGTTGCAGGGCGAAATCAAATCGCCGGCAGATCAGGCCGGGTTTACCCAGTCTAGTGTAAACATATTCAAGTGCGAATAAGAACTGTTTCGAGAGGAATGCCAGGTGTGCGAAAAAAACCTAATATTCAAATCCCAAAATTGAAAATCGAATACCAACCTACCGAACGAATATTTGAATATTCTGGTCCAGCCCTACTCGTATGCATGGTCTATTTTACCTCATCTAGTTTCCTGTTATAGGCTATTTCTCATATAAATTAACACTCTACATTATGAAAGCTGTTAAAACAAGACACTTCTCTCAAAAATTAAAACCGTGAAATTTCTATTAGTAATTCCCATAATATTAATGTTTTCCTATTAAACCAACAGCATAAAAGACACGTGGTGCAAGTGCATTTATTCAGCATCAACAATCAGAAATATAGTCAACATCCATGTATGGATTTATTAATTAAACTAATTCAGCCTGCAAGCTTCTTTTTGTCAACCACTTGTCTTTAATTTTGCCTCTCTTACCGTTTTAGTGCAGCATAATATAAATGCAGTAGAGCAGTGCAGTCCTTGCCACCGTTGAAGCCAACACAGAGCTCATTAGCAGAGTATTTATCCAGCGCCATCTCAATGGTCCCCAAAGCTGCAGCTACTTTCTTCCCCAGCAGTGTCTCTGTGAGATATTTAATGACAGAGGAGTCTCTTACAGATCTTACAGCTAATTTCACACGTTTAACAAGGTTATTCTCAACTGATTTAAATGGAGACGTAAACTGGTCAGGATCAAAACACATGTAACTGAACAGAAACAGCTCCTAAATATGGTTAGAAAGAAGCTTACCACTTTTAGAGAGCGAGTACACTGCTTCCGTTGCGACTGACACCGAGTCAGTGATGAGAGTAACCACAGATCCTTCAGGTAGCTGTTCTATCAGTTGAATTCGTGCCCGTTCCACCTCTTCCGCACTGTCACTGTCCAGGACCAGTCGGACACGATAATAATTACTAAGCCAGTCTGGGTAAGATCCCAGAGAGACACGCTTCCCCCAACCTG
This sequence comes from Gobio gobio, assembly GCF_949357685.1. Classification (NCBI taxonomy): domain Eukaryota; kingdom Metazoa; phylum Chordata; class Actinopteri; order Cypriniformes; family Gobionidae; genus Gobio; species Gobio gobio. The sequence goes on along the minus strand of NC_137108.1, from coordinate 26,374,655 downwards.
CCTGCAGTTTTGTGAGACTCGGGGCGATCTCAGTCTCATCCGCATTCACATACACCTCACGGGTGTGAAAGGTGATACCAGAGCCTGAAAACAGATGGGTAAGTCCATTGAACGACCGTTCCAGCAGAGAGGGGATGCCGGGAAATATGTATACGTTGCGGACACTGACTAGAGGGAAGCGATTTCGCTGGCCTGTCTGAGGGTCTATGCCAAAATTGAGTTTGGCAGAAACGGGGACCGTAGCAAGCTTCATGGGGGAACTGTTAGGCGTGATCGTGCCAAAGAACCCCTCCACTAGCTTTGTCAGTTCAGGGTGGGCATGCAGACCTTCGCCAAATGCCATAGCAACACTTTCAAAAGTGACATCGTCATGGGTGGGACCGATGCCGCCGGATGTGATGAGGTGAGTAACGGAGGACGAAAGCTGGGCCACTTCTTTAGCGATGACTTCCTGGACGTCAGGTACCACAGTGATACGCTCTACAGTGACACCAAGCTTGCGAAGTCCACGGCACAGGAAGGCACTGTTAGTGTCGACAGTGTGACCCTGCAATGGAAGCATACAAAATAGGGTTGGGCGATGCGATGTCTACCAAATTGGCATGAGACGATGTCTACAGTGAAACATTGCAATGGACGATGACATCGGGAGGTTGCATTTGAAGCTCTGTTAATGTGCCGCACGTCTGGAGAAAGAGAGAACGGAGCTGAAAGGGCTTGAATGAAGCGCGTTTGGCATTAGATAAAACTACTAGAGGATATAGCGCTGAAATATCATTACCACAAACGATTCTGAGTTCTTGTGGTGTGATTCACACTTCTGTTTACTAGGGATGCACGATATTATCGGCACGAGATATAGTCAGCCGTGTGGTCATTCTTGAAGTGAAAACAAGCAAATACATTGCATGTATTGTGATTTATATTGACAGTTTTTAAATGCTGCCTTGAATTTGTGAATCAACGCAGGATTGCCAGGTTTTCACAACAAAACTAGCCCAAAACAAGCACAATCGCGTCTCCCCACTCTCTAGCGCGCGCAGCAGCCTCCACAGCAGCTGAAGCTCCTCCAGGTCCTAGTGCCCGCCAGGTAGAATATTATATATAGCCTATTTAGTGGGGTTGCTGTTGTTAAAGTAATAAAATGAAAAGTAGAATACACAAATAAATAGAAGTTCCTTCTTTTTCTGAATAAATAAAGCAGTAATGATGTCAAAGCACAAGCATGACACTTGTAAATTAAATACTTGTATACACAGTTTATTATTCTGTAATAAAATTATGAAATGGATGATGAAAAAAAAATCCAAGGAGCACTAAAATAATTTTATTTATTTATTTATTTGAAGCTAAACACAGCATCAACTGATGTTATGCCACCCCAACTTCATGTGCACAAACATTAAATCCAAAAATAAAATATTTAGGTTAAAACGGCATCTGTCTGGGATGAAAAATCACTTTTTTATTGTTATTTTCAGCGCTTTTAATATACTCTTATTATAAAAAGAACTTTAGTAACATTTATTTATCTTTAACAAGTATCCTTTCAGTAAGGAGACCTCAGAAATCTGAAACCAGAATGAAAAAAAAATGTTTTTGCTCAAAATGGTGGTTTCCAAACAAAGGGGCATCGGCCAAAATGGCATAAATATCGGCATATCGGCAAAAATCCATTATATCCATTATCGTGCATCCCTACTGCTTACTTCAACTATAAACAGGAAAATGGTGCTATCGGTCTGTCTCGCGGCCCGGATGGCAACATGCCGGGTTCCGGATGCAGACCATGTTCCGCCATTTGAATATCATTGGTTTAGTTTGTGTAAAACATTCAGTAGCCTATAATTCGTTTGGTGTTTTTTGCACAGTAAAATATTTAGTGTTTAAGGCCCCATACACACAGAGCCTGAAAAATAACCACAATTTTTTTTTTAACCGGGTCCCAGAGTGAACAAATCTGAAAATGATACCCTTGCATTTTCATGTGTACAGCCAATGGACGATGGCATCGTCTATCGGCTCAATCCTAATACAAACCAAACGTTTTTAACATATTGCTTAAGTAATTCTAAAAAATGTATTTCTGCTCCAAATGTGGAAATTTCTTGCATCTGTCAATGGCCGGAAAACAGGCAAGTAAAACCCATACATAGCTACTATAAATGTAATATAAATAATAGTTCATACAATACAAAGGGTTAATTGTGACTATTATTAAAAGATATTTTAATTTACCTTGAGGATCTCATCTCCTATGATGAGAATAGCTGCTGTGACAGCGCCATCTTTCTGCGTGGAGGATGCATTGCAGTTCTGAGACATTGGGATGATATGGGCTCCGACTTGCTGAACCCTTTTAACTGCTCTCCTAATCTTAGGCAATGCCTGCAGCATTCAGCCGAAAATGATGACAGGAGAAAGGCAGAGAAAGAAAAAGGAAGAGAAAGATGGAGATGGTCTGTTGGGAACAAGCACAAAAGTCTGAGCAATAAAACTAAAAGATTGATAAAAGTTTCAAAAATAAGAAATTAAGGCAGCTATAAATATTAGCATTGCAATTTTACAGTTGTACTATATGAAAAAATATTACTGTAATTTCTTAAAGACTCAATCTGCCCATTTTACAGCGAAATATTACAATAATACTATTGTCGATTTGCTTGATATTTGTATTCAATAATAATAATTATTGTTGTCATATTGATAAATAAATTAAACACTGGCCCAAATGGTGCAGTCCTACAAACCTGCACTGGAAACCTGGGGCTTTTTATTTGCAAATAGCAATTTTATCAGAAAAACTGGTCAGACACAGCAGCTGGATATTTATAGGAATATCTAATTTATCATACGCAGAGAAACACACGTTTATAGGCAAAATTATTTACTTCCCTTACCTGTAATGCATGCAACGATATTCTGCCGTTAGTCCGGATTGCGTGGCCACCTAAATGCTATTCAAGGAACCACTTATCTCATTCAAGACTGAGTCAGGCAAATCAATGATTACATTACAGTTGTTCAAACTGAAGTTACAGTCTCCTGTTCTCAAGGTACAGTCACGGTCATGTGAGAAATACCAAAGTCCCAAGTTCCCCAGGTTCTTGTCGTGAAAGCTATGAGCAAGTCAGCCGTAAACATTGATACAAGCGAAGCATTGATACAATGCTGAATAGTGATTCTGCTTATAAAAAGTTGCTGTACTAGTAAATATTAACTATAGAAGGAGAACTCGCCCTAACAAGGCACGTTACATATCTCAGTAAGCAAAACTTGGTTGCGCTCTTCTTGTCACGTGACGCGTTTTAGCCAATTGAAAAGAGGCTCTGCATTACTTCCTTCATAAACAGACCATTCGGCGCAAGGAGGGCGGGAACTTCCTTGGGAAGTGAAAGCAGGCATTCTTTATAAAATGTAATCGCTGCTTCCATTTTAAATGTACAAGCTTTTTGGAAACCGTTTTCGCCTGCACTTATTCATATAGCAGCTTTGACACAAATGTGTGATGGTACATTTGTTTGATTTTCTGTCATTTTAATAGTACAGTATGTGTAACATGTTTAAATTGGAAGTCTACACTTACCGCACACTATACTAAATGCACTGCTGGAAATATAAACTATAAACTACATATTTTTAAACATAAACGTAGGCCGACCCCACTTGAGATACTCCCCCTCTTCGTGGGAACTCATGATTATGCGAACTTTAAATCTTTATTTCCACACATAAGTTACCTTAGTTCGTTGTCGTGCAAGCAGCTTGGGTACAGCTGTTGATTTCAATCGTCTTTTATTTCCTTTGGCTACAGTGAAATCGTCTGGAGAAAAATGTTCGCTGCACACCCTCAATCCACGGATAGACTGAATGGGTGATCTATCTCGACGAAGAGCGAGCTGCCACCGATTCAATCTGTTTACATCATGCAGGGGCAATGTGTGAAAAGTCAAACTTTCCTCCTGCATTGATGCTAACTGACGGAGTCTCAGGGATTTCTCTTGGTTGAAGCATCCAGGAAAAGCACACACGCGCACCATTTTGAAAAATCCACCGCCACGAGCAACCAATAAAGTTTGCGTGCACTTTCTTCTGTGTTGTGAAAAGAGCCCAGTTTGTAGTTCTCATCCCCGGAAGGGTTCCCTCTAGCGGTGGGGATTTTGAATCATCTTAGTGATTCGAATCTTTTGAATCGGTTCAACACAAAGATTCATTGACTGATATATTCAGTAGCGCTTCTGCATGTCACATCAGTAGGTGGCGACACGAGAGTATTTTATTTGACGTAATGAGTCTTTGAATTATTCATTCTAACTATTTAAAAACATTTTATTAGGAAAATATCATATACATAAAAAGAAGTGGGCTCAATGTAAACCAAGTTTTTCTCATTTTGTAAACAACTTTAAATTATATGTAATCCTTTTGGAACAAGCTAAAAACAAAAAAACGATGAAAACATGTAATGTTTTGAAAGTACTGGACTTTATGTAAAAAAAAACCCCAATATATTTATTTTCTTTTTTCTTTAATTTCCTGGCAGCTAATGTTAATGTGATATTATGAGTATATAATACCTATTGTTCTCATGACATTAAATAACAATTAAAAAATAATAAAAAAAAACTATTTAAAGGTGCTTATTATCATTTGTTAAATAAGTCTCAATGAGTGCATTTTAAGCATCATATGCATTTCCTAACAACTAGCAAACGATTTTAGTGTAAAAAAAAAAAATGGATTAAACAAATATCTGCATTTCTCATCTTTTCTTACGCTTCCTAATCTATCAAATAGCCTAAACATGGCAATAAATGTATGGGCTATTACGAATATTGTTCTAAGTGTCTGCTAAATGCATAGATTTAGGCTATGTTTTAATTTTGTCAACTGCTGGGCATGAAAATATCAATATCAAACAACTGGCCAACGTTCCCCAAATTTATTTATTTATTTATTTATTTATTTATTTATTTATTTATTTATTTATTTATTTATTTATTTATTTATTTATTTATTTATTTATTTATTTATTTATTTATTTATTTATTTATTTATTTATTCATTCCGCGAAATTAATTTTGGAGAAAACCCCTGAAGACCCCTGACCTAGTTTATTCAGTTTCGGTTCTCAAAAAAAATAATAATAATAATTGTGCCCATTAGATTAAACTAATGAAATGCTTCTTTACAGCCCTCACTCAAATGTTGTTTTTGAGAAATGCTACGGTGCTTTAGTGGTAGGTTATGACCTTCCATAGCGTATGAGCCCTAGCTGTATGGACCACTTTTATAGGCTATATATATAGCGATGTATCCTGTTTGAAGCTTGACATCTTTAGTCACCATTCATTGTCACTGTATTTTGAGGACATTCCTCAATTTGTTTCCTTTCTCAAATATTTGTTGGGAAAGATGTGACCGAATAATGATAGAACTTTCATTTTTGATTAAACAACCTCATTAATATAGTAGGCAGACCTACTATAAAAATTATTGAGAAAATTAGGCTACTTTGATTTTTAATAAAGAAGATGAGACATTTAAACTGTTGTTTGTGTTTTGTAAACTGTGAATAAAACAGTAGCCTATAGACTAACCATTTGTTTTATGTACGCAATTTAATAACTAATTTCCTTGTCAATAGTGACCATAAACGCCCGGGAAAGTCCATGAATGAGTTAATATCCCTGTTTATGGACATTTGAATTGTTCTTCAACTGTGAATCGCCGTTGCTGACTGTAGAAAACAGGTCAAGGGCGCGCGCTGAGAGAACCAGGTGCGGGCGCTCTCGTGGACGACAAACCACATGATACACGCAGCCATCAGATCGCGGAAGTGCGACTTTTTTTGGACCGTGGAAAAGGGGGGTAGACTGGGTGAGGAAGGGAAGGCAGAGCCGAGAAGAAAAGTTTCATGACATTATTCGTCTAAATGAGCCAGGCGAGACCAGTTCTTATCTCGTATCTGGTCTGACTTTGTTCCTCAAATGTGATATTTTCAGGAGTTGATCTGAAAAGTGCTTAGGAGAGCAGGACCGGAATCGAGCGGCCGAGAGGAAGCGAGCGGGTAAGTTCAGGCAAAAGTTGACCACAGTCATGACTGTATTATGCGGGACAGGAATCCATACTGCTCCGGACTGGAACGTGCTCGATTGCTTGTGTCTCGTGAAATCAAGCAGTTTCAACTTGTTACAGCGTCTTAGGTTTTGAGTCAGACTTGACGCTTTACTTTAGTTTTAGCTGCCTTTCTATTTCAAACATCGCACGTTCTGTGGTCTGTACTGACATTTTTTTGTCATTGAGGAGAATTTTGTCTCATTATTACCAAGTGTGCTTACTGTAAGACCACATGAGAGCTTTTCGAGAAGCGAGATGCGTTGCCATTTCTTTCAAGGCAGAGTACGTTAGGCTGACTTGTATCCTTACTTGAAACTATATGCGACCAAATAGCCTACGTAATTTTGGCTTTTTATGCGTGTTAAGTTTTAGAAATCGGCCGATATTATGTTTTTGTGACCTAGACTACTCTGGTATTTAGTAAATAATAATAATAATATGCATTTTTATTTTATTTTAACACACAATCTTTATGCAACGTTTTATTTACTTTTCTTTAACGACTTTTGGACTGTCTAATTTAGTAAAATGATACAGAATAATGCTAGGAATAATCATTATCATTATCAGTAGATATAAAAAGAAGTGAATATCTAAAATATTGATCAAAACGATTATCTGTCTACCTCTGTTATGTTGTATTGTTACAGTGACACAGATATATTCTCTTGTTGTGAAAAGCAGTTGTCCTCAACATTATGGCCGTTTATCATGGACTGATCTCACCAGCTGCGAATCCTACACCAGCATGAGCTCTTATCTGCTGCATGAGCAGCTGTCGCAGACATTTGGAGCAACTGAATAATGATTCTGTCCAACACAAGGGACGATCCTATGTTTTCCTATCAGATTCAGATGTCTGACTGCGACATTAGCCCGTACGCTGCAATCTAGATTGCGCAGTCATTTATGAAACAATGCCTGTGATGTCAGTCTCAGGAAACTGAGTCAGTAGTTTTGTCACTGATGGCATTGTATTCGAGACAAGTCTTTCTTGACGGCCTCTATTTCATCTTACATCAGTATAGACGGGCCAGCTGGCCTCATTCCATCATATTTTGCTTCAAGTCCATGTGGATAACTTAGGAAGAGCTCTTTTATGGTCTTGTTTTGGGGCGAGAAGCTGTGGGACCGTTAAAGTTCCGTTCATTTATTAACTTCAGAAGGTAATTTCCTTCAAAATCAGAACCAGTTGATTTAGTTTTCCCCTTCTTAGATCATGATATCTGTAGCAGGATGAATGACAGTGGTGTCATAACTGGATTTATGATAAACTGACAGGCTTGCTTTATTGTAACTCTCTCTTTTTCTCTTTTCTTCTCAGTAGATATGTTATCAGGTTGCTTGCAGATGACACTAACTGGCGAGGGAAGCACTAAATAGCTCTCAATTTAACCTGATTATAAGCAGGACGAACAGGCCGACAGTGAATATTATTACTGCTAAATTGACTCTTTGAGACGGCCTGATATCAACACACACCTGCTCAATCTCAGATGAAAAACCCTGTGCTCAGAAAAGAGTAATTATTGTTTCTGAGGCGTATCGATCTGTCAAAATAGAGTAGACTCTTATATTTTCCATTTTGAGGCCTCCTCCAAACTACTACTACTTGTAAATTTGTGTGGGTAGTCGTCCAAATGATAGAGACAAAAACATAAATAAATAACTACATACTGAATGATGTTTGCCCAGTGAATTGCTTTGATAAAGTGAGTGAGAGCCGGCCAGATTAAATGGGACACTTTATGTAATAATGCATTTATGAACAATTCGTTCTGTTTGTGTTTCATAAATAAGGCCCAAAATGTCTGTTTGCTTTTTGGTGATTGGTTATTGATGTTTTCCACCATCTGGCTTCCTCTAATTTATATCAAGTTTAGAAATGCACCACTTTGAGCTACTGTCCCAAACTTCCCATCTATTCCCAGAGGAGCGCTCGACAGGATATCGTGTTCCTGTGCTATCAGAATGTCCCACTGAGTAGTTTATGTTTTCGATGGCCCAGATGATGCATATGTTTGCTAGACAACACAGAATTATCGTTTGTCTGGTCAAGTTGACTGCTTAAACATGTGCAGTCGTTCCCAGATCTAGTCCTTTACCCTGGGCAGGATGTCAAATGGGTTTTTCCATGGGTTTCAGATTCAGCTGTGGCATATCTGAAGGAGTATTCACCATTTTCAGTGACTGCTGAAGGCGGTGGGTTTGTCCTAGCCTGCCCTCCATCCCCTGTCATAAGGCTTCAGTGTTGTGATCATGAAGGTTTCTTTATGAAGATGGTCAAGATACTTTTGTGCAGATGGTTGGGGAGAACTTTGGCCAGACTATAAGAACTACAGCGGCAATTATGTGTAGGTGGTCAACTCTTGAGTCAACAGGATGTTGGTTTGGTTTGGTTTGCAACAAAGCGAGTAGTTCAGCTGCACGTAGAGGAACATGGTCAGGTACTGAAGCCACATGGATGATACACTGAGATAATGCTCCGCTTGTGGTGTGTAGTGGAAATGTCGCAGCGTGCATTGTCTTTTGTTTGTTTCTTTCTCTTCCTCTGTTTCTCACCACTTGATTGGTTGCCATACATGTGGCAAGGGGGCATTTCCTGTTAAATTCTGATCATGTTCTCAATTGCCTTCAACACGCACAAACACACACACACACACACACACACACACACACACACACACACACACACACACACACACACACACACACACACACACACACACACACACACAAAAGCTATGTTTCCATCCAAATTCTGGCCGATAATTATATATATTAGATTTAATTAGATAATCGATAAATGGCAGATATTACAATGCTATACTATTTTGGCTAAAAAAATTAATAAAAAAAACATCTATAATCAGTTGTCATTTTAACTGATAAAAGTAAATTTAGGCTATAATGTACAGTATAACATTTTATATTAGTTTTTATCTCCTAAACAAGTTTACATTTATCGATTAAATGATTATTAGTGTCTTTTTAAACTTGAAATGAGCGTTAGAGGATTGCAAAGGTAATCTAAATGTAAAAATGGAAATGACCATGTACAATTAAAATCCAATATCGATATCGGTTGATCTTTAAATTGGTCGTCATTAAATGATTTTCTGATACATTGTGCAGTCCTAGTTTCATACTTTTCTGATGCAAATCTAGGAATTTATTGAGTAAACGTTTTTTTTATTTTTTTTTTTTATTGTAGTTTATGGACATAATTCATCCACCTCAAGTAAGCAGGTTTTATTTTATACTTTTTGAAATTGAAACCGTTTTTAAACTTGTTGTTTTCATCCAGCATTGCCATTTTTGATTCATTATATTTTTTTTGAAAATATTCCAAATATTCCATTTGCATACACATATGTGACCCACTCATTTACTGACAAAATATAGATACAACCACATTCTTTGTTTATAACCGAGTTATCTGGCTCTTTTATGATCCACAAGCAGGTAGTAAAATAGACCAAAGGTTTTCTCCAGTCTGTCTGTCTCTCTTCATGTCTGGCACATTAGTCTGCCTGTCTCTTTACAGCCCACCTCATCTCCTCATGTTAACACCCTGTCCCTAATGACATATTTGTCGTGGGGGTAGAGCTAATAGTGTCAGGTTTTTGCTGAAATTCACAAGCTGTGAAATTTCACTCCAGAAAGTGAAGATCAACTGAATCTCATCTTACATGATAGGCCTCAAAATTCCTTGCAGGGATGTCAGTTTACATAAATTCCCGTAATCGATCGTTGTTTAAATTAACGATCTATTAATCATTAACCAACCTCTTAAATCCGAAGCGAGGGCGCTACTAAGTCATCATGTTACTTAACCATTTGTTTAACCAACACAAAATAAGTGTAATTTTAAAGCTTAGAAAGCTTGGCTTTACAGTGAATATGACCATCACTTAATAGGTGCTTTTAAATTTGCTGACATATTTGCTCTATTTTCATAGCTCGAAAAAACACTGCTTTACAAGAATTTTATCTGTGAAATAAACATACTTAACAGATAGATTTGTATCATATATGATCTCAACTAGCAGAATACAACAAGCATATTTGTTTGAGAGACCAAACTATATCAAGTATTAGTATGAAAATTTGATGTAAACGCTATACACATCATGCCATGTATACACATTTTTTTGCACCACGTTTTTATTTGTAACTTTGTGAAACCATAGTAGATTGTAGGGGTGTAATAATACCCTCATGTCACGAATTGATACATATAACGATACTGAACTCACGATACGATATTATTGCGATAGTCCAAGACATTATGCTAAAACAGTGGTTCCCAACCTGTGATCCTCCGGGTGGGCTGCGAGATAACTTAAAATTAATTTGAATATGTTCATATAATTAATTAATTTTATTATTGATACGTTAAATAATAAAAGATAAATTATATAAATAAAAAATTAATTACAACAAAGAACCAACTTTTTCGTACGTATTCTGTGATTGTTTGGATTCGGAGCTGCCCAAGGCTTTAGTTTAGTAATTATGAATGGACCCGTATATGGACCATCCTTTGGCATCTCCCTGTGGTCTTGTTTGGTATGGGAGGTTGACCTTTGCTTATTTGTACTTATTGTACACTATAACTGAGCAGAGAAAGTACTTCTAAGTTGTAAAGAATGTCTGCACAGTATGTTTGCAAAAAAGAACAACACTGAATGTTCATATATCGGTATTAATATGTTGGTGGGCCTTGTAGTATTGATTCGGCGAGGAGGGGGGCCTTCGATTAAAAAAGGTTGGGAACCACTGTGCTAAAAGTTTAACAAAAAATGTACCATTGATTTAAAATGCTAAATTTGGTATTACATTTGGGGTGAAAATGAATAGGCTTGGACTTGGTGGTGGTAACCCAATGCACAGGACAGTGGTGACACCAGAATAAAAATATTCATGATTCTGAAGCTGAAAATATAGAATTATTTTAGACTTATATACTTGCACTCTGTCACTGACTAGATATATTTAAATAATGTAGGCCACTTTTTACTTGTAAAATAAGAAATTTGGCATTATCAGGATCCGCAAATATTCCCCCATTGCATTATTACACATTATATATATATATATATATATATATATATATATATATATATATATATATATATATATATATATATATATATATATATATATATATAGTAGTTTAATGTAGTACTGACACTAAAACTCTGTAAACTTGAATTTTTCTCACAGTAAATTTCATTTTGGGTGAACTATGCACAATATATATTGTCACTATCCACGATATATATTGTTGCATTTTTGTATTACGATATATTGTGACACAATATATTGTTACACCCCTAGTAGATTGCAGATCTTTAATTAGAGCAGGTGGTCTTGAATTAACCCAAACGCAACGTAAGAGAATGCGTAAAAAATGGAGTAACAAAGCATGCTGCTTGGCTAAAGCTATAGGATTTTCGGGATCTGAACGCATCGCGATCATGATTCAGTGTTTTCTGACAGCTGGTTGACCGGTCTTTATTTACCATGCGCCATAGAATAGGAGCGCACAGCTGAAACAGCGCTGGAAGTTCATCACTCATCCACCAGGATCTTATTACTTGTTGTGTATTGTTTGTACTTTTATTGTGATGTTTACACAAGCAAGTAGTTCTTATGTTCAGTAGAATCACTTGTTTGGAGGGTTTTTTGGACTCTTGGTTTATTATATTTTGAATTGCGATAAATGGCTAGCCATTTGCTATTGCATGTCTTGAAGACATTAGGTGTGAATGACTTGAAGTGGCGCTGCACAGCGAGTACAGCAAGAGCGAATAGAGAGAAGACAGCATAATAACGTACTTGCGCGCTTGCTACATTTTCCCTCTTGTATCTGCTGCACATGTTTTGCTCGTACCTCAAAACTACTCTCTAATGATGACCTTGCCTAATCAAACATCAATAAGTTTTATCGATTACATTTTTATTAACAAGTCATAGTTTTCACGTGATGTTAGTGTTGTCAAAATTACCCACCGCGATACCAAGTCGGTCGGCGCCGCCGCTCCCACCATGCGCATTACGCACTAAGTGCTGAGGGGGCACCAGAAGAAAACCCATCCCAACCCCCCACCCCCGCTCAGCTCTGCAAAGTCGCGGGCACCATCAAGTAATTATGCTTAGGGAACCAATACGGCCAGCAAAGGGACTGAAGTCAGTACTGAAATTTAAAAAATGTGACTCTTTGAGCATTGTTGAGCGGAATCGTAAACACCTCTGACTGGCCATTGTGCTCACACTGATCAAATATATCTGTGATTGGCTACAATGACCAGCACTTCAAAAACATGTTATAAATATACATCAATGATGCTTTTCACAGAGCGCTTGCACAGATACACACGGTAGTGTTTGAATGCAGGCGCCTATCAGCCTACCGGTCCGCTGGTCGACGCCTGCTTTTGCTTTCAAAACACTTTCAAACACTTCCTTGTGCTTTCAAACGCTCCTGTGCGTTGATCATTGTAGCCAATCACAGACACATCCAATGAGCGCGTGAGCACAATGGCCAGTCAAAAAAAGGTGTTTACGATTCCAGCTCAACAGCGCTAAAAGCGTCACATTTTTAACATTTCAGTACCGACTTGGTATCGTGGTTGGTACTTTTGACAACACTAAATGACGTCACACCATTATAGGAACGCCCACCTGGAGGGCAAAATAAGGCTTTCCTCCATTGCCTGCCAGTCATTTTTACCAGGTTTGTAGTAAGTTCTAATGAAGTAAGACAGTGATATTAAAAGGCCAAATTCAATATACACCTATTGATTATGCATACTTTGTACAGGCAAGAAAATGAACACAGAATATTGATACAACACAAGGTTTTCCGTTAAACGTTTTTTTTTCCATCAAAAACCGTTATAAAGAAAACACGTTGCGTTCGTATTCTTCGCTCATCTACTCGCCTGTATATAGTATGCATCATCAAAAAGATGTAAACTGAATTTGATCTTTTAATATCACTTTTTTAGTACATTAAGGCACTTTAAGGGTGGGTTGCACTAATAAGGATTCTTTAGCCTGGCGTCGACTCGTCTTTGCTACTCGATCAGCCCTTTAATTCTAACGGTATTTCTATGTAGTTAATCTGTGTTTAAAATTAAGTGGTGTAACACAACCCGATTTAAAATAAAACCCTGATCAACAAATCCTTGATTGGCATTAAACTTTGCTTAATTTAATCCTGGTGCAACCCACCCTAAGTTTTTTTTTTTTCACGTTAAGCGTTTTAAAAACGTCCCGCTGTTTTTAGTGATTAAAATACTTGCATCTTGTTCACATATTTTTAAAAAAAATGGACAGGCTTGTGCTCCAGTTCTATTTCACCCTCCAGGGCTCCACGACAGTCACGTGACTGAAAAATATGGATGAATCGATCATCAATTAAGCGTTAGCCTCCCTAATTTAAAGAATATTTTACACACAAATTACAAATTTGTCATCATTTACACACCCCAATGTCATTCCAGTCCTTTATTGTAGATAGTTATTCACTCTCTAGCTCTGAAAAGTTCATATAATATCTTCTGAAGCCCTACAATTAGTTTGTGAGAGGAACAGACTCATATTTAAGATGTTATTCACTGATAATCTTCCCGTCTGACACAGTGCTCAAACATTTTTGTTTGAAAGAAAGAAAATAATTTGAGCTCAGAACGGCATAAGGGTGAATAAATGATGATGATGATGTTCATTGTTTCGTGAACTATCCCTTTACAATTCACTTTAACATTTTGGGTGTGTGAGGAGTTTTACATGACCTCTGACCTCTTCCAGCGGTGGTGGGTCCTTCTCTAATATCACACATATCCTGCTCAGTCATGATGAGCTGTTTCGTGGTTCCTGTGAACTTTTTACCCCCCGCCACCAAGGATGCTACAGCCTTTTGTCCAAATGGTCTCGCTCTGAGTAAACCCACACATGGCAAACCCACTGCGAGAGACAAACAAGCTGTTTCTCAAATCCTGGACTAGTCACTGATGCTTAGGCTTGCAAATGTTTTTCCCTAGTTTAGATTTTGGTAATGATCCAGGGATGATTGAGTTAAAATGTTGGAGACTTTGACCTACTTTGTGAAATCAGACAATGCAAATCATGTATTTTGTTGCTCGTTTTAGCATATGGTTGGTCTAAGGTCAATCCCACATTTTTTCTATTGTAGGGTCACATTATTTCTGCTTGTAGGTTTAATGTAACATATTATTAAAACATACTTTGGTACTTATGCTTTTGAGCTGAAAGGTGAAGAGTTACAGAAAGAAAGCCTGAGACTTTTGCGCATGCACTTTAAAACTTTCATATGTGCATGGGAAAACTGAAAATATACTTTAATTTGAAAGTTGGACACAAAAGATTTCTGTTTCAAATAAATGTTGTTCTTTTGGGCTTTCTATTAATCAATGAATGCTAAAAAATGTTTCCACAAAAAACATGATTTATTAATGTTAACATTATTATTCAAAATGAATAAGAAGAAATGATTGTTGAGCAGCAAATCATCATTAGAAGGATTTCTGAAGGATTATGTGACACGGAAGACTGGAGTAAAGATTCAGCTTTAATTCAGGAATACATTACATTTTAAAACATATTAAAGTAGAAAACAGTTGTTTTAAATTATAATAATATTACTGTTTTACTGTATTTTTGATCAAATAAATGCAGCCTTGGTGAGCGTAAGAGACTTCTTGCCGACCCAATCCTTTTTGGTATAAATAATAATGAAAAGTTTACATGCTAACATGTCACCGTTTCTGATACATCTAGTTTTCCTGTTCACATACTAAAGTTTCTTGTGAAAGACATTAGACATATACATTAGACATTATTTTTCTGCAAATGTCACTATCAGGGAACCCTGTTTTGTCCCTTTGTTTGATCACGGCGGTTTCTTTAAGAAAAAAAGTGCAAAAGAACAAGAGGTGTATTGTGTGACCAAGCAGTTTATATGTCCTCTTCAAGATTGGCTAAATGAAACAGCGAGTGGTTGTTCATTTCTTTAGATTTTGAGATCTATTTTCTGCTGCTGCATGAGAAAGAGGGAGTGGACATTGGTGTTCGAAGAAGCGGCAGCACTGTGTATTTTAGCCAGACAGACTGCAGTACTTGGAAAAGAGAGAGACCTAAAATAGATAGCTCACACTTTTGTAGTCTAGAAGCCTGAGTGAATGCTAATCTAATGTCCACTCAGAAAAGCCAATGACAGATTCCCACAATTCATGCCATAATGGCTTTAATCTTGTTGACTTGTTTATGCCGCCACATAGCTGTGCGTTGATAGATGTACAGTATTTATCTTGGTAATCGTGTCAGTGTGTGACAGCGAGAACCAGGGGACTATTGTGTGTTTTCTGGGATTGCTAATAGTTCCGGTATGTTGTTAAAGTAGTTCTTTACAGTGCATAGGACACCTGCGTGTGTGTGTGTGTGTGTGTGTGTGTGTGTGTGTGTGTGTGTGTGTGTGTGAAAGTTGGGCTTTTCATATAGCATCATGCATGCCTGTGAGAATCAAAGGTATTAAAACCAATATGAAACCACATGTAAAAGTTCTCTGAGGCCTTTTATGTTGTTTTCCTGCTACACTTGAAACCCTTCTGTTTTTTTTTCTCTTTCTTCCGTCATGATTTGCATGAGATTCCCAGTCTTCCCATGATCCTGCAGAGGTCACACCTGGGTCAGAGGACTCGGGTTTGGTCTGTATATGTAAACGGCTGTGACAGAAAGTAGCATTACTTGCATCTCCAGGCCTTTACCTAATCTTTTCTCACCAAGCCATGTGGTTTCAGTGACGTGTGGGCTGCTAAGTATGAAACATTGCGCTTCAGTGTAGTTCAACTCAGTCCTCCGGTCAGCCCTGTTATTATGGACTGTGCAGAAAAAACTCAGGCTATGTTGGGCCTCTGTCCACTCCCAGAAAGAGAAGAGCAAACACGCACGCCTTCCCCTAATATCAACAGTCCACCTCGGGCTGATGCAGAACTGTGTACCTGTGGGACTGGCTGTTTTATTTTTAGTTTGTCCTTTTGAAATAGCTACGTTTGGGTTAGTTAGTAATATGGTTTATATTAGATTTTCTTTGTGTGTTTTTCAGTTTATTTCGATTGATTCAATTGCTAGTGTTTGATGTTATTGCTGTCTAGTGTCATTTAATGTTTAAAGCTGCAGTATTAAGTATGAAAGTTTTGGCTCTCAAGCGATTGAGGTGTTAAACTACAAGTTTCTTGTGGAAGAACATTGTTTTGGTGATTACGACTTCGGCTCAGCTCTTCTGTGTAGATAAATAGGATGGTTTGCGGGCTACTGGTGGACATGTGGTTATAGGTAGGGATTCACCGATAGGATTTTTTGAGGCCGATACCGATTTTAACAAACAATTATTGGCCGATACCGATATTTGTCACTTGCCCTCTTATTTGAATTTTTGTCATTAAAATAGATAGTGTTTTGTGAGTGTTTTAAATCAGCAAAGTAAAAAAAAAAACATACACACAGTAAATTCCCCGGTGTTGAATTAACACCGCTCTGTGTTCATATGGAAACAACCAGCAGGGTGTTAAAGTAACACTGAAGAAGTGTTAGAGTTAATAAGATACTTAAGTGATTAATTGAGTGATGATTGTTTGATTATTGAAGACACCTGATGATAATGATTAGAATCACTGAAGGAAAGAGAAACACAAGAACTACAACTGACTTCAGCCAGAGCTTAAGATGACATCAACTGAAGACATTAAATCTCTCTTTTTAACCAGATTTACTTTATTTCTGACCAGAAGTTCTTATTGAGAATTAACAGAGGTTTAGAGGTTGATGTTTTATTGAAAATAATTAATTTATTTGGCCAGTTTGACTCTTGGCTTTTGATGTCAGCTTGTGGTCTTTGTAACAGTGTTTATTTAAAAACACAATTTGTTGCAAAAGAAACCATAAACAAAGATGGTCATGTGCTATATCTTTTAACATCATAAAGGAGAATGATATTTGAAACGTAACAAATAAAATTTGCCAGTTGTTATTACTAGATTTTCACCAGCAATCATTTCTTGTCAGATATCAATAATTCTGAATTTTGTTATTTAAAGACATTACGCACACCCACACAAACATCAAGAATAAGCATATTAATCTCAATGATGGTGACATGCTTCATGCTGCAATGCATGCTGGGATATATAATCATCATAGTATAACACTCATGACTCCCAGCATGCATTGCAGCATGTCACCATTGTTGAGATTCATATGATGATTCTTGATGTCTGTGCGCGCAAAAAAAAAAAACAATTCTAGATTTAGGATGACTGATCTGTGGCAGGAAAGCATTTATGGTGATAATCTATTAACATATCACCATTTTACTCAAAGATTAGTTTAGTCATTATTTTCTTTATTTATGGTGATCACTATATCACCTGATAATTTAGGTTTATGGCTTCCTTTGCAACAAAGTATGTGTTCCAATTATCACTGTTCCAAAGACCACAAACTGACATAAAATGCCAAGTCAAACTGCCCAACTAAAAAACACAAACATTTTCCATAAAACATCAACCTCCAAACTATAAATAAAGTCAGTGTGGTTTTTAATAAGAGATGTAGTGTCTTTTCAGTTGATTTCATCTAAAGGCCTGTACACACCGGGACGAATATCGCACGCGCTTATCGCCAGCGTTTTTCGTGCCGTTTTTCGGCGCGTCTTGAGTGTTCACACCCAAGCGATTTTCACTGGCGCTGCGCCGAGTGAACGTGCACATTCAGTCGATGCGCTCCCGGTACACAAGATGGTGCTGCGGCACTTTAAGCCTCTGACACTCGCTTGTCACACAGAAGAAGAGAGACAGTATTTACGTGCTTGCCAAAACCATAGACATATTATGTATATGGACAAAACCATTCACACACTTTTTGCTAACTGGCAAGCAGCATTAGCAGTTCATCTTCTTCTTTGTCTACTTACTACTTCTTCGTCGTATCAATGTGTGCTCGGCAAGACCGATTTTGTGCTCGAGCGCCACCAAGTCGTGTTTTACTGTCACTTCAGCAGCTCCAGGCACGTGAACAAAAGCGCCGATCTCATTGGTCGGACAGTTTTTTACGCGCCGCGTCAAAATAAAAAAACGAACCCGAGGCGTTTTTTTAAAAATGACGCTTTTACGCCTGGCGTTTTGCGCGTCAGTGTGAACACTCACATTGGCGCCCATTGTTTAGTCCCGAGGCGTTAAACGTCGGCGATAAACGCGTGCGAAAATCGTCCCGGTGTGAACAGGCCTTAAAGGCCTGTACACACCGGGACGAATATCGCACGCGCTTATCGCCAGCGTTTTTCGTGACGTTTTTCGGCGCGTCTTGAGTGTTCACACCCAAGCGATTTCCACTGGCGTTGCGCCGAGTGAACGTGCACATTCAGTCGATGCGCTCCCGGTACACAAGATGGTGCTGCGGCACTTTAAGCTTCTGACACTCGCTTGTCACACAGAAGAAGAGGAGAGACAGTATTTACGTGCTTGCCAAAACCATAGACATATTATGTCTATGGCAAAACCATTCACACACTTTTTGCTAACTGGCAAGCAGCATTAGCAGCCTATCTTCTTCTTTGTCTACTTACTACTTCTTCGTCGTATCAGTGTGTGCTCGGCAAGACCGATTTTGTGCTTGAGCGCCACCAAGTCGTGTTTTACTGTCACTTCAGCAGCTCCAGGCATGTGAACAAAAGCGCGGATCTCATTGGTCGGACAGTTTTTTACGCGCCGCGTCAAAATAAAAAAACCAACCCGAGGCGTTTTTTTTTTAAATGACGCTTTTACGGCTGGCGTTTTACGCGTCGGTGTGCACACTCACATTGGCGCCCATTGTTTAGTCACGAGGCGTTAAACGTCGGCGATAAACGCGTGTGAAAATCGTCCCGGTGTGAACAGGCCTTAAGGCTGTGGCTGAAGTCAGTTGTAGTTCTTGTGTTTCTCTTTCCTTCAGTGATTCTGCTCATTATCATCAGGTGTCTTCAATAATCAAACGCACATCACTCAATTAATCACTTAAGTATCTTATTAACTCTAACAATGCTTCAGTGTTACTTTAACACCCTGCTGGTGGTTTCCATATGAACACCGAGCAGTGTAAATTCAACACCGGGGAATTTACTGTGCATTAACTTGTAGCCTACTAGCTAGTTTATTGCTGCATTATCAAATAATTTCTAATGAACATCAGTGTTTCCCCTACCATTGTTCAGGGGGGGCGCCCCGCCCTCCCAAAACGACCCCCGCCCCCCCTGAATGAATGACAAAAAATATTTGTCATTACGGTCGACAATAAGAATTGCCCGATGGTTCAGTGCCAGCGTGAAAGACACTCCCAGAGCTGCATCTTCACGGAAACTGATCATTTGCGCATTTTTAAGCCATGGCAATTTAAATATTCAAGCCAAGCGCTCATAGACGAGAAAGTGTCTCAGTTTGATACTCGCGAAGGGCAGCAACACAACACACACACACACACGCATCTCACAGCGCGCGAATATTCACACAAAATTATATCAAAATGCCTGTCTTGTTGAGTATCATCGTAAACATAGTCGGTTAGGTCTTTTAAATCAACGTAAACATGAAATTTGCCAGTCACCGCCAGCATTTATGGTCAAGTTTGTAAGTTTTAATTGTCCACAGAATATCTAAACATGCAATATATCAAAAGAAAGAACTGACCCACTGTTTTATTCCAGCTTCATATATTATTTTTTTAATCAACACTTGAATGTTACAAGTTTCATGAAAAAGCAACATTTTGAGCATAAAGCTGAAAAAAGCACGTTTTTGTAAAAGACTAACGTTACGTCTGAACGATGAACAAAACACAGATGCTGTAGATCGAGTCCATCAACACCCCAAAGCTTCACAGTCCTAGAACTCGTCCTGGGTTGACAGTTCATTCAATAACATTAGGCAGTTGTGATGTATATGCTGTTTAATGGTGATGATCGCGTTATTTTACATATGCATCTGCTTATGATATCGCACGTTGCTTCTTCGGCAGTGTTTTGATCAGG
Source organism: Gobio gobio (assembly GCF_949357685.1). Lineage (NCBI taxonomy): Eukaryota > Metazoa > Chordata > Actinopteri > Cypriniformes > Gobionidae > Gobio > Gobio gobio. The sequence continues at coordinate 26,354,446 of NC_137108.1, read as the reverse complement.
AGATTCTGTTCTCGTGCAGGAAATGCGCTACAGCGCCCCCTACCATATAACAGTGAAAACACGGAAAGCCGGAAAATATCGTCATTGGCTATACAAATATTGAGATAACAAAAGACAAAAAAAAAATCACTCACTGCTCTTGACTGAATAACTTTAAATAAGGATTAATCTGTATTTTTATGCAGTGACATATAATTTTATGCAGACTATGCAGTGATATTTTACATTTGATTACTATTTTTGTACCTGACAATCTAGTTTAGACCTACATGAAAATAACTGTTTATTTCATTTGTATATGTTTGTTCTGCTGTATTTATTTGTGCTTTTGCTCATAATTTGATTATTTGTTCTTATTTTATTACTGACGGTCTTTAACAATATAAAAAATATATGAGTTAGGATTTTAGTTTTTAGAGTCATAACCTTATTTATTAAGCTTATATGGCTCAAAAACAATACTAGGCCTATTTTATTTTATTTGTCTTTTTTTTGTGGTGGGGTCAGTGAAAATTCTGACAGGGCAAGTAAAAATTTGAACCCCTGAAAAAAATCCTTAGCATTGAGCCCTGAAATATATTCCCCCCCAAAAAAACAACAACAAAAAAAAAAAAAACACGGATTTGCGTGTAGTAACTTTAATGGTAAAAATGTAAAAATGCAATGGAGAAGGTGACGAACCTAAACGGGCAAAAATTAGGGGTTTTTTTTCTTAAAAGCAACAAAATCCAGAGCAAAAACTCAAGCTAAGCCAACCTCTGTTGTGTTGTAAATAGTTGTGTGATGTATAAAAAATGTTTGTTTATATTTATTTACCAAATTAATTAATTAATTTATTGTCTATGGCAACACCGAGTATCCGTAACACTCCAGCTCCACGACACTAGTAGTTTCGGGAGGCCCCCCCCCCCCAAAGCTGTAAACCTAGGGGAAACACTGAACATAGACTGGATCCATTTAACATTCAGCATAACATAAATACATAGATAAATCAGAACAAAGATACATTTGAAATACACTGTGCTTTTTAGGCAGGTTTAACAGTTTCCAGATACAGAAGTCAACAAATGTTAAATAATAGCGAAACGGTAAAATGCTCATGAGGTGACTAGAGATGAGGTTCATGCTTTCATGTCCTCATATATTTAGGCGGCAGTGGCTGAAAAACTGCAAGTTTCAGTGTGTGTGAGGTAAATTAAACCGTGCATCTGCGCTATTCACTCACACGGAGACACACAGAAACATGCAGGATTCCTATTTAAACAGTTTTTTTGCGGCTTAATATTCAAAGACACTAATATTCAAAGACACTAGTATATATTGCGATTTGATTTAAGTGTACTGACCTACGTTGAATTTATTCATCAAAAATGATGTGTTATGCAGTAAATTAAATTTTTAATGACTGGATTCCGTCTGCGTTTTCTGCATTGCGAAAATTAAATGAATTGTTGTTTGATTAACATTAAAACGCAACACAGCAGGAATATTACATTATAATCTTGGATTATGCAACAGACATTATACAGCTCCGTGCCTTCAAGCAGTTAATTAATACATTGTAAATTGATCAAAAATTGGCCGATAAATATCAGCGGCCAATACATCGGTGCATCTCTAGTTACAGGACATGATTTTTCAGAGCAAATATCACTAATAATAGTGTTTAGCCCCTTTCAAAAGAAAAGACAAAACCCCCAAATAATTGACAAATATCTGTAAATAATGTCTTTTGAAATGGTAACTGTCTTCCACAGTTTTTTGACTAACTCTCAACAATTAATTTTTTTTTACAGAAAACACACAAAAACAAATGACAGTCTGTCAGTCAGCTTTAATGAAAAATTAAATTTGAAACCTTTAATTTATTGCATTACAATTTTTTTTTTACTAATACAAATTAATTTGTGGCTATTTTTATTCTACTTAGTTTTAAGTCAAGAATTTATTTTAGTTTGGTTTCAGTTTTTCCAATTCTTTTTTGTGTACAGTTAACTTTGCGTTCACTTTGCCTTTTAGTTTCCATTGTATTTTTGTTAATGACAATTGGTTACTGGAAACTTGTCACATCACACCTGGTTAGGAGGAACCATGTAAACTTTACATAAAAAAAGAATACCTTGATGGTTAAGTTGCAATATGAACCAAACTAGCCAGAACTGTGCAGAATATAATATAAAAAGTACCAATACAATATTTTTGTACCAATTTTCTGTACACTAATTAAAAACTTTAAATTATTGTAGTCAAATGAGTCTGCTGCCTTTCATCCTCTGCCCACATCTTCACATCGGTTAGTGTGAATGTGGGTTCGAAGTGCACCCCACCCACAATGCTTTTTGAGATTTGTGCGCTCTGCAGAACAGCATTATTGATAAGCAAAGAGTGCATTGTTACCAAAGTAGCACACAATGTTCTAGAGGAGTTGCTATTGGTTACTGACCGCAGGAACCGTTCTATTCTGGGTGGCTGCTTTAAGAATGTTACCTGCTCCGACCAACTTCCAGCAGGCCAGAACATGTGTGATTCTGTCACCGATTGGAGACACAAGCAAGCTACAGCATACATACCCATTACCCGTCCTGCCTGGTCATTCCTTTCATTCCATGGTTTGTCTGAGCACGACCACAGACATTCTTTAATGTGCCTTTCTCTTTTTTTGGGGCATATTTTAATCGTGGACATGCATGCGTGCACAATCAAACAATATCAGTTGTAGGCTGATCAGACGCACTCGTGAATTGGCTCAAATGAATTCGGGTTTGCTGCCATGTGATGTTTTTCTCCCAGGTGCTACGAAGAAGGGGGGCCAATTTAGAAAGTCTTTTATCATAATCCTCGATTGAATCATGCATAAACGCATCTCTGACACAACTGAATGTTTTTATGCCAAAATTTCTTTTATATGATTTTGCCCCTCAGGCTAATCAAAGGCTTGCTGTGATTGGTGGCTTTGCTGATGTGTCATGTGATTTTGTGTGAACATGCTAATATACGTTTGCATGCACTTTATAGGAAAAGTGACACACAAAAGAGTGTTTTCCGATGGAGTATGTGGTAAGCGTCCCCAAACACACCTGCACGTACGTATCCTGAGGCATGGAGGCTGGTCATACATTACTGTAAAACTTGACCTGACACATTTCGGCCACTTCTGAGTTCGTACGTTTACCTTACGTTTACACACACAATAGCATTGCCGTATGCTATTACTCAGTCGGAGACGCAACCGACAGGAATTACACCCATTATAATTGGTATGAGGTTTTGTCATCGAACATTTAGGTGAAATTACATTCATTTGTTGGGTGTAGCTTGATTAGGTCAAGGTCAATTTATTTATATAGCACATTTAAAAACACCTAGTGTATGCCAAAGTGCTGTACATCTACACACACACATAAAAATAAATTCAGCATAAAAAAATTCTCACCCAATAAAGCACACAAAGATACATTTCATTCAAAAGCCAAGGAATACAGATAAGTCTTCAGGTGGGATTTAAAAGCGCAGATCTAATGTTCTGAGGTATGCTATTCCATAGTTTAGGACCGGCTACAGAAAAAGCCCGATTCCCCCTTAAATTTCAAGCGAGAACGAGGTATATGCAGGAAAAGTTTGTCAGAAGATCTGCGAGAAGTTCTGACAAGTATGATGGGGCTAGGCCATTTAACGCTTGCACAAATGATAAAACCTTAAAATGGATCCTATGCTGCACCGGTAACCAATGAAGGGATGCTTTCTCTCCTCTTAGTACCAGTCAGCAGCCTCGCGGCAGCGTTCTGGACCAATTGCAAGGGATTCAGTGATGATTGATTGAGACCCATATAAAGCGCATTGCAGTAATCAAGCATGAGTAGCTATCTCCAAATCCTTAAAAGAGAGCATAGATTTTAGTTTGGCTATTTGCCTTAGTTGAAATAGATATTAACTAATTACAAGCCTTGTGCTGAATAATGCTGCACTTTTGCTGTCTACCATAGTGTCAGTTATTGTATTAAGAGTTAAAATAGACGTTGGTTATTTTAGTCTGTTCTTTGCAGTTACATGGCAACAAAAGTTAGTTTAACAGTTTTAGTACAGTGAGCCAGGTCAGGAGAGAACATCTAGTGCCGTCTATGAATATCTTTTACTGCATTCCGCACATGCACGCGCACTATGCTTTATACACAACATTATGTTTCTGCAGGGAGTTGAAAATGTAGGTCATTAGATTTACCATAATGCCTGGCTCTGCATTGCTCTGTGTTAGCTCACTTCCTGTTCTTCCGTTCTGAGATGCTCCAAAATGTGTGGGTCTCTATGAGGGGAAACGCCTTCATGATGTCATTAATGAGAATCATCAGCCTCTATGCCAAGGGATACACTCCCAACATGCACCAGGTGACGGGATGGGTGTCTGGATCCTCACTTTCTCACGAGTGCCTATTCTTTTCCTACTTATTCTTTCTGAGGTGTGGATTTGCTTTTTCTTTTCATCTGAATGCGTTCGAGATCTCTTGGGCAATGGCACTAGAATTGTAAATTAAAGTGGGAGTTTGTTCTTCAAGCTTGAATTTATTATATTTCTTACCTGCTCTTGGTTCCTCTTGGGTTCGTCATAGATTTTCTTGTTCTTTTTTTTTTGGAAGCTTGGACTATGAATCAAAAATCTTGATATTGCACATTGTGTTTATTGTGGTTCTTGTTTATCTCTTAAATTTAAAATGTGCAGCTCTCACAGGGCTCAACAATAAGATTTGAACAAGACGTTTTTATATAAACTTTATTTTTCGTGAATATTTGGTAAGAGCATTTTACATAGAGATTTTTAATTATTAGCTTTTTTGCTATGCTGATGGCATATAGTGCAAAACATGATTTGATTGTAATTTTCAACCATTTATTATCACATATTCACTAGGGGAAATTCTGGCCAAAATTGATTGGATGTATTATCATATTATGGCTTATAACCGATAAAAGTCTTGTATTTTGCCTCATTTTTTTCATTTAGGCATCACAACAAAAATGTATTTTTATTTAGAAAACTGCTAAATATTTCTTTTTATATTTGTTAGTAAATAAATGCATTTAAAGTCTCATTTATTGTATAATGGCAAGGTTAACTAAATTACCTTTTAAAGGCGTAGTTCACCCAAAAATGAAAGTTCTGTCATCATTTACTCACCCTCACGTCATTCCAAACCCATAAGACTTTCGTTCATCTACGGAACACAAATGAACATCTTAATGAAATGTGAGAGCTTTCTGTCCCTCCATTGACAGTCTACGCCACAGCCAGTTTGACACTTCAAAAAATTCATAAAGAGATCGTAAAAGGAATCCATATGAATTGAGCAGTTTAGTCCAAATTTTCTGAAGAGACACGATCGCTTTTATATGATGGCTTTTATTCACATATAAACATTCATCAACGCACACATCAGTTATAGTAAACGGAAACTCAAGCATGTTTGCTTGAACCAATGAGGTTCATTATTGTGTGTTACGCAGCATGTTTGAGCTTCCGCAAGAACCAATGAGGTTTGTTCTTGCATGTCAAGCAAGTTCGGTTGGCCTTCTGTTTGCTGATCAGTGTTTATACGTGAATAAAAGCCTAAATTCAATCTGTTCATCATATAAAGCATTTGAGTCTCTTAGAACATTTGAACTAAATGGCTCGATTCATATGGATTAGTTTTAGAATCTCTTTTATAAACTTTTGAAGTGTCAAAGTGGAGTTGCGTGGACTGGCAATGGAGTAACCGAAATCTCTCAGATTTCTTTGAAAAGATCTTCCTTTGTGTTCCGAAGATGAACTAAAGTCTTGCGGGTTTGGAAAGAGATGAGGGTGAGTACTTGATGAGTTTTTTTTCTTCTTCAATTTTGGGTGAACTACTCCTTTAAAATATCGACCAATACCTATAAAGAAATAATTTGTAATATTGGCTGATAACTGATATAGTATCAATATATTGTACATCCCTAACTTTCACCAATAATTGTTGCAATTTACAAACCCTTATCTATCTTAGACATCTAAATAACTTGACCTTGGTGACCTATTTATGTCAGCACAAGAGCAGTTTCTGAAGCATAAATAATGCACATCACCAATAAACATATTGGCTCCAATAAAGTTATTGGCAGTGTATTGGCTCGAGAGGGCAAGTGACAGTTCTGTCCTGGCAGTTAGCCTGAAACACTTTCATCATCCTTATTTTTGAGCCCTTCTATGTTTGTTTGTCTGTCGTCTTAAAATGTAAAAGTGTGTAATTTGAATCTGTCTTTTTGTGATCATGTTTGATTTGCCTGTTGTCTGCATTAATTCATTTCTTGTGATTGTCTAGCTGTGTCTCTTTCCTATATGTGTGTTTTGCATACTCTCTCTTTCTCTTTCTCTCTCTCCCTCCCCCTCTGCCTGTCTGCTCTGAGTGTGTGTGCTCGCCAGACATGCCCATGCCCTGGAGCCAAGGACCATGATGCAATCGTGTTTAAGCTCGAATATTCGCTCCCTCCAGACGTTTCTGACGGACATTTCAGCACAGAGAAGTGACAGGGAAGAAGCAGCAGGAAAAAAATGAATCGATGCACCTTTGCAGCATTCGCAGTCCCCTGTGTCCTTAGAAAGCAAGAATGCGAGCAGAGTGCACTCTGGGATTTGTAGTTCAGCTGACTCTTCCCTATAACCCTGACTTCAGGTCACTCGACTGAATGACTGAATGAGTCACTGACTGAATGAATAACAAAGTAATCCTCTAGTTATTTACACACATCGATTAGACCCTTATTACAGGGTTGGTCTGAACGTGTAAACGAGTGTGCTTAGATAACCTTGAGGATGCACCATATGACCTGCATTTTGTTTTTGCATTGGTTTATTGATATGGTTGAGGTTGGTTCAGCCAAAAATGAAAATCCTGTCATCATTTATTCATTCCAGATGAGTTTTGAAAAATGTTGCAGTGTTTTTTCACACAATGAAAGTCAATGGGGTCCAATGTTGGTTTGTTTTGGACCCCATTGACTTTCATTGTATGGACAAAAACAATTCTTCAGAATATCTTCTTTTGTTTTCCACAGAAAAAATATAGTCCTACAAGTTTGGAACGACATGAGGGTGAGTAAATAATGACAGAATTTTCATTTTTGAATGATAAATCCTGTTAAAGTGTCAGGAAGATGGGGAAATGTAGGAATTGTGTGGAAGAAGTAGCCTCCAACTCGCTTGCTCTTAAGTTACCATGGGAGGAGCGTTGAGGACAGACTTCATGCTACTCATCCGCTTTTCCCCTCCATCCGTGGATGCGCTTACTCTCTCTCCCTCTCCCCATCATAATTGTGTGCATTAGAGAGAGAGGTGCTCGGCTGCTTGTGCATGCACGCACACTCTCATAAATGCATAAATGACTGATGCTGCAAGGGGAGAGAGAGAGAGAGAGAGAGAGATAGAGAGGGAGGAAGAGGGAGAGGGAGAGGGAGAGGAGGGGGGGGGGGCAGGAGTGCAAAGGGAATCAGCGCTAGCATCAGTGAGGGAGAGAGAGAGCGCGCGAGAGAGAGAGCGATAGACCAGACAGGGAGGAGAGGAGAATAGAGGACAGTCGGCTGCATCGCTCCTCACACACAGACGGAGGTGGAGAGAGGAGAGGATGAGAGACTGGGGGAAGGAGAGGACAAAAGAAGACCACTGTGCCATTCATCACGCCGTTCCACAGAAGTGAGGCTGGACGAGACTCGTGCTGAACCAGGGAACCGGCGTGACTTTGTGATTTTGAAGAGAACCGAAGAAACGGATAAGAGAAAAGAGCGTGTTTTTGTCTTTCAGGGAGGGGACTGAGCCAGAAAGCGAGTGAGGGAGAAAGAGGAGAAGGAGGAGGATTGTCTGCCACTGTTTAAATATTAACGTGATTATGATTTGAACATGGAGGTCGTTCGGTTTCACCTAAAATGTGACTCTCTCACTCTCTTTTTTTAATTCAAGCACTTGGGGAATAAAATAATACTTTTTCTTTCTGCAACAACTACACAGTGAGCTCACAAAAAAAACTCTTTAAAGCTCCTTAAATTCTTTCACTTTGACTTTTTTGGATGGCAGCTTACAAACTCTTATATTTCTAATGTACATAGTGCTGTCTATTAATGAACCAGTGTTTTTGGTGTTACTTAAGAGTTATGCAGACACAAAATCAGGTTTTTTTATTCAAAACATTTAGATGTCTTTATTTGTAGTGTATAAAAAGGTGCTTTTGAATATATAGATAGATATTTCCTAGATTTCAGGATGACTTTTTAGTGTTTGCTAGTATTGCTGTCTTTAGCCCGGAAGCGTGCACGAGTCTGTTAAGTGTGTGTGTACTCTTGAGCAATATTTGATTTCCTCATTGGACTGGTGCCACAACTGCGCTCCGTGCATGTTCGGATGCGTGTCTGGTTCATTCTGCGTTCTGGTGTCAACACCAATCACCATTGAGGTGCTGGTGGCTGCAGCAGCTGAACTTTCCCATCCTGTGCCAGTGCTCGCTGCAGAACATTGATTCTCGCTGGCTCTGAGCTCTCGTGTTTGGACGGGGAGAGAGCCGACAGGTTTTGTGTTGGCGAAACTTGTTGGCTTTTGTTCAGGTTCTGTCATGACTCTGTCTCGCGCGGTTTTTCCTCCGTCTGTTACCATGGCAACAGTTTCATTGGCATGTTAAGTTTTCACGCTTTGTCTTTTGTAACTTCAGTGCAAGTGTGTTGCAGTGTCCCAAGTTACGCTTTAAACTGGACTTTAAGTTCAATCTCGCCAGTTTTAGGAAAGAGTCGTGCCTTCAGACCTTATGAGGGTTCAAGGTGCTTTCTCTGAAACTTTTTATTCATTCAGTTGATCTCTAAATCGGAGTTGCTATATCCAACATTGGCTTTTTCCACTGACCATTTATATAATTGAAAATGGTGTAGTTAAACTCAGGTTTTTCCATCTGTGCTGGAGCTCAACTGCACTAATTCAACATCCGATTTACCTTTATAATTAATGTGATCCAAAATGGCTAGTCTTAATCTTTTAAAGACACAGAAGCTAGTTTGCTACACCTATGATTGACAGTAGTCTCTCTATGTGGCTGGTTTACTTGCCTTTGGTTTTACTTCAGTCAAACAGGAACCTCTCAACCTTTAGATACAGTTCAGCCAGTGTTGATTTGGCGACTAGTTAACTCATGTTTACTGGATTCTGAAACAACTTGTCATATCAAAACAGGGATTTTGCCATATTCCTAATCGACAGGTGCTACACCCAAGCTAGGTTACCATTGTGTGTTAAACCGTTTCTGCTATTATTTAAAAGTTGTTGTTTAAAAAATATAAATAGTCAGCTTCTTGATTTCTACTTCTCTGTACAGGTTCTCCTAAACACTGTGCTACTTCTGTGCCATGTTGTGTTGATGTCAATAAAGTTCATGACACGATGAGCAAGTGCACAATTGTTAAAAAAACGTGCAACGCTGTTTGGATACAGTGAGCTCTGCAGTGCTAAAATACTGATTCTGTGCCATGTCGTTGTGATACAGTTTACGAACTTGCAGCGCAGGTCTCGGGTCCGAGCGGTTCTCTTTACAGGTGCTCTATGATAAATCTCACTGCAACAAAAGCCCAATGTCACCGTTAATATGATGCTTTGTAGATGCAGTGCGGTGCAGCACACATAAATCCCCCAGGTCCCTCTGGTCTTGTTGTATTCCAGCTGAGATAATAGGACGGCCTCGTTGTCTTTGACTGCCAGTCACATCTGTTGGAACAACTTGAAATGTCTCTTGCCTCTATCTGAGGCAAGACACACTCTCCTTTTGCAGCCCTGAGGCTTCTTTGCGGTCACACACTGGTGCTAAAAAAAACAACAATCAAAAACACCTGAACGGACAAAATAAGCCACGACAATGGAAGCTCAAATTGTTTTTGTGGTTGCACATGTAAAATGTATGCGGTGAAAACCATTGTAAATGGAACAAGACTGAATTTGGCTCAAGTCGTCTGGACTTGGCTAGAAACTGGTGTTCATAACAACAGTAGAAACTGTTAATGGTCTATAAATGCTTATCATTTGTGAGGTTTAGAGAACAAACCCTGGTTTGTTAGCTCAGAACTGTTGGAGGTTGCAAGACTGTTCCCTCTCTATCAGAGGTTTTTAATGTGCTTTACACTGGGGAAGTGCATTGGTGCGGTTAAATTCAGTGTTTGACTTTGCTAAGTGACATTTAGAGGGTAGGTTTTCACTCAGGAAACAGATCTATAAAGAGCTGCTCCATCCAACACTGTTTGCCTGATTTTGAGGTGTCATTTAGGCTAATGAGCGACTGATTGATTTTCCAGTTAGCATCTAATGAGCATATCTCTGGAGGCGGTTCTTCAGATTTGGCCAATCGGGTCTCATTATCATCAACCTGACAGTGCTGGAACGTGCTTGTTTTAGGAACGTCATAGTTCCCTTGCAGCTGGATTGTCACACTTTAACTTCTTCACAGATCACACCAAACAATCAGTGGTTCTCTAAATGGTGCTCGAACCCATGTTGTCTTCTATACAGCCATATTTACCTTTGACTTAACTGTTTCAGGGCTTTCCGAGTCTAGGTTGTCCTTTTCTAAATCATATTTCTACAAACTGTTGTTTATCAGGGTTAATTATCTGTGTATAATATAAAATGTGTTTGTCGATTCAGTGAATTATTAACATTAATTTTAGATTGCAAAGAGGCTCAGGTGTTTTTTTTTAAGGCAAAAAGGAGTAGTAGGACAGCCTGGAGAACGGGAAAGAAGACGAGGGAGGGGGCGTGGGGGAGCGAGAGATTATCTGGAAGAAGAGAGCGAGTGTGTTGGAGAGGGAGAGAGAGCTGGAGAGGCAGAAGCTGGAGGAGGAGAGGAGGAACACTGTGGAATACACGGTGTGGAGGCTGAGGGAGGGATTCCAGGAGAGGAAGGAGAGAGAGGAGGATAGACTCAAAGAGACGAGCGCAGAGGGCGCAAAAGCAGAGCAGCCTGAGGTGATCTGGAAAAAACGAGAGGAAGAGGAGGAGAAAGATAGGGATAGAGCTCAGCTTGGCGACAGATGTCCCAAAATCATCTGGAGGAGGAGGGAAAGGGAGTGACGGGAAAAGATGGGTATGTTTCAGCGCTAAGCGCTCTTAGATGTGTGACAGGAAGTGAGGTGGCAGATTTAGACTTGCGGCATAAGTAAATCTGCGTGTACTCAGACTTCATGTAATCTAGGTGCTAGATAGCGCACATCAGGGGTCTTCAAACTTTTATTGAATGGAATTAAGTGTTGAATTTAAGCCTGGCCTATAATAACATGTATAGTATCAATAATATATTTATATACTTTATTATTATTGAAACCCATAAAAATCAACCTGTATGGTTCTTTGCAATTTTACTTAATGCATTTTAAAGTTGAAAGAAAAATGAAACCTTTAACTGCGCTTTAGCTTAATATTGTATGAATAATTGCATTTCGGATTGTTTCAATCTAAAATAGGATTGTTTCAAATCACGCTGTAATTAGCGGACATCCTAGGGGTCACAGACCCGCTGTTGAAGATCCCTGGTGTACATCTTTTTAACACCTGAACTAAATTAAGTCTTTAAACCAAACGATGAGGATTATGTTGATCGGCGCCGGTCTAATCGTCACTGAGCGAAGCAGTTTGAATCATCATTAAATGATCCACATTCGCTGGATCAGTACTTTAGCATTTTCCATCCATCTCTTCCCGCTCTCTTCCTCTCTCACTCTATCGATCCGTCTGTCTGACGGAAGCCTCCTCTCTCAAAGTCTCAGCTGCAGCTAATAGGCTTTTTATGGGACTCTGTCAGACAAGAGCTTGTAGAGTGGAGCCCAGCACATGCAAAGACAATGAACACGCACATAAACAATTGCATGCATATAAAACACATCAGAACTCTTTCACACGTCTTTTGAAAAAAGCACTTTTATAAATATACCAATAACTTCATGACAATCATACTATATTTAGTGATTCATAGTGTCCTAAGAAGCTCTATGCAGACTTGAGATCTGATGCAAAACCTTCTACACGCTGTGTATGACAACAGCAGAAAACTGTTACTTTTTTGGCATCTGTCTTTTCATCTCTTTTCACATCTTGTTTTTGATACTTTCCGGACAAAATAGTCAGCACACTGTTATCTCGCTGCCGCGATGATGAAGGAATCAGTGGATGCAGAGAAAAGGTGGACTATAAAAGACAAGAGAAGACAAGTTATCGATTGCGATAGAGCAACGTAGAAAGACATTTAAGGACATTTAGTGGAGACTCAGACGGCTGAGACATCATGGAGCTCGTCCCCAAGACCAAATACACGCCCTTCAGGAGTGACTCCTTCAGCTCAACAGATGAGACTGTGTCCAATCCCTCCCTCCCTTCTTCTGCTCCTCTCACTCCTCTCACGCCTCCTGGCATCCCTCCTTCTCTCTCCTCGTCCTCCCTCACCCCCATCCTCCCTCCTTCGTCTCCACGGCAGGCTGAAAACAGCCCCACCACCCTCTGCTCCTTCTTCCCCAAGATGGGAGCCCTGCGGCTGGGTGTGTCTTCCACTCTGCTCCCAGGCCTGAAGGCCTCCAGCAGGCCGGCGAGCATGCCAGGCGGTCAGGGAGGTTTGGGGGAATCTCCGGAAGACACTAGGACCTCTGCCGCAAGCTCTTCTCTTCCTCCTCCTCTTCCTCTCCTTTCTCTAACAGCCCCATCTCCTCCTCCTCGTCCTCCACAGGATATGAACCGGCTGGGCGTGGCCTCGCGGAGGGCCCGTGTTGAAGGGGGCCAGCTCGGCGGAGATGAGTGGACACGGCACGGCTCCTTTGTCAACAAACCCACCCGAGGTTGGCTGCACTCGGACAATGTGGTCAGCACCAGTGGGGTCTCTTACTCTGTCCGGGTAAGATGCATGTATGGGTCTGTCCGTCCAGTTATCTGTCCTCTACCCATCCCTGGTTTCTTTTCTGGTTGGGTTTCCCTTTTTTTCCCTCTTTCCATTTGATTTTAATTAGTGGTGCCTATACTTGAATAAACTCCTGACCTATAATAAACTTTGCCGCATAATTCATAACACACTGTTTGTGCTACGCACACAATATTTACCTTAAATTCAACTTGAGGAGAGGTGTAGTGTCACAAGCGGTTGATAATAAAACAGACAAAGAAATTTTGTTGACTTACACTGAAGAGACCCGAGCCATATCTGATGTACAGTATATCATAAGCTACAATCACAAAGCAAGTGCTCAATTCTGGTTTATTACACGCTGTCATATGCAAGTAAACATGGAGGCAGGCTACCGAAATCAGTTTGAGGCGATTTCAGACACTACCCAGAACACCCTAGTATCATGGCGGTGAGATTTATATAGGCAATCAGTATATTATATTATATTTTCTTAAGGAAATGTAAAAATCTCATATTGTTATACTATTACTATTGTACTGTTAAAATTATTAATAATGTAATTTGGACAAAAGTTGGTTAACAGCTTGGAGTTCTGTTGCTTTTCAATTCTCTCAGTGAAACAGTCAATTTAATATGCTTAATGGATTGTGTTTGTGGCATTTAAAGTCTATGGGCAGGACCTACACTGAGAACTGCTTAATTTGATTAGTGCTTCCTAATTAGAGCATCAGTTCTCATAAAATGCATGCATACACACGCACACACACTAAATAATCTTGACGCAAGACAACTGTGAAAACTCTATTCTATGCTTTGAATTGTGCTTGGAGGTCTAGCACATGAAGTGCAGTGAGTGAAGGTTTTGTCGTCTTTGTCTTTGCTGCAGTATATGGGCTGCGTGGAGGTGCTGCAGTCAATGAGAGCACTGGACTTCAACACCAGAACTCAGGTTACCAGGTAATACACACACACACACATTCACTCTCGCCTTGCACTTCCTCTCATATTCTCTCAAATATCCAGTGTACGTATATCCATGGCGTCCCACAGGAGTGATTTAGCCGTGCATTCTCCTCACATCCTAATGCACATGTGCACGAACATACACTCTCTCGCATGGATCCGGTTAAAAGCCCCTCCTCTGATGAAAAATTCATGTTCCTCTTTCAAAGAGTGTGACAGAAAGAGAACGCTGGAGAGGAATGCTAAATTATGACTATTCACAGCCATTTTCTTATTCACACAACCATTTGGTTCCTTCAATTCTCACATTTCTTTGAATAATCTGCATGTATGTAGCACAAAAATGAAGTGTCATGAAAGTGTTTAATAGTTGTTATCTGTAGGACTTGAGACTGCAGAACATTTTCTGTATTGAAGCACATTATTTGCTTGTCCACTTTGCAACATGCAAAACATTTTACAATTCAATTTTGTACTTTTGTGTGTGAGAGAGGGAGATCAGGGGAAGAAGGGAGGCGTTATAATAGCAGCAGCCCTGCTGTGTAACCACAAAGTCTTTTAATAGAATCCTCTGGAACCCTCATGGTTTCCTCCCTTTTCTCTGTGTTCGCGTGTGCGTTTGTGCTGCTGTTGGTAATGGATGTTACACACATTTGCTTCTCAATATTGACAATAGCAGCTGCTCGATAAACTGTTTTCATGCATAATCTTCAATTCTCACTGGAGGGTGAAATGCATTCAAGGAAAAAGCATTAAGAGGGTGTGTTTGAGTTATTGTAGCTTGGAAAACATAACTACGTTTATTTAGTTTTGTCATATTTTAAATAGAATTTTCACGTAATTTTTTTTTTTTACCAATATTACACCTTTTGTGGCTGACCCTATCCCAGAATAAAAATATTTTCATGTTAGGGTCGATAACCAAATAATTCTGTACTAGTTTTTCTAAATGCATAAAAATAAAATAGTAAAAATTAAAACCGTTCATTTTAAATACTGCACTTTAGTCATCACAAGGCTGCAATTTAATAAAATAAATATATGTCCTCCTTGTTTCAGAATGAAGCACGGCACTGTTCACACGATTATAAAATGCATTTGGAAACGTAACATGCATCAACCATCTTCCCTACTGTAACTTTCTAATAAGAAGCGCTTATAAACCGTCTGTTGTCATCAAAAGAGAAGCTTTAAGGTCTGGTGTTTCTGTCAAAATTAAAGCTTGATGGCTTAATCATTGAAAAAAGAAAGAAATTAAAACACCTATAGTATAAATATTAGTATTGTCATTTTACATTTTTATTATTATTTATTTCACAGTGAAATATTACAGTATTAATTAGACCCCCCCCCCCCCCCCCCCCCCCCCCCCCCAAATGCCCTACAGCATAGAGTGGTGCAGGGATGACGTCAAAACTAAGAAGACTAAAGCTGGGCATACACTGTGCGATTTCAGCAAGGTTACCTACTCACACTGTACGAGTAGATCGCATGCAATGTAAAAGCTCACGATTTATGTGCTCACACTGTGCGGTCCAATCGCCGAGCATGACTTGTCTGCTCACACTGTATGACTGAAATATGCGCGATATGTATATAAATGATTATTATTATTATTAGGGTAGGCCTACTTTTATTATTAAATTGATATTGCATTTAATTTGCCCCTGCGATAATGTCATAACGCATTAATGCATAACCGACATGCTGCATAATAAAAGAATAGATAGATTAGCTTACTCCTCATTATTTAAATACATTTTGCCCAATTAAACAAGGAATTATAGGCCTATAATTAAAATGATTATCAGTCTATAATATGTCAGAACACTGCAATAATATCAGTCTCAATGAAAAGTAAGAGCAGCTTTATTTAAAAAAACAACTTGTTTAACACGAAATGGGCCTATACTTCCCTTCTATTTTTTTTCACAATATGGGCCAGAAATATTAAGAATATAAATTCAGACAGTTATAGACTATACGTTATCAGCATATGTTAAAGCAGATTTATCTCGTTTCTGTGAGAATGTGCCGAAAGCTCGTCAGATTTTACTTTCACTTTCTGTAGTGAATAATTGACTAGGTTCGAGACTTCACTCTCACGCACATTGCGTTTGCACATTGCGTGATATCCACTGACTCGCCTTCATGATTTGAAACGAGAAAAAAAAACATCTATATTGCGCCGTGACATTTTGTGTCAAATGATGGACAACGGTTCACATTTCCCATTATAATAAAATTAAGTAAATATTAAATAATAGTAAATAAAAGTAAATAAAATAATTTGTGAAAGTAAAACAATTAAATGAATGATCAAGTACCCAAATTAATAGAAGAGGCACTGGATAGGCTAAACACGGTGGTTTGAAAGTCTTCGATTATCCATTTTACAACACAAACTGAAGGTAGGCCTATGCAACAGTTTGCTAAATTGCTGCTATTTGATAACTGCCTACAGAACTTAAAGATCTTCCTCTATTCGTTTTCTTTCCTGCTGCATTAAAGATGAAATGGTTCAACTTCTGCTTTCGCGCGGGCGCAGTGATGAGAAATAGGGCAATCAGTTCGTAGCTCTGCTTCAGCTGTGCGATAACCTCACGAGGGGCGACCAGAATCTCTGACATGCCAGAAATTCATCCGACCATCTGATTCCTGATCGGGAGAGGTGTATCGCCTCTCGTTTCCCCCTGTACACTGCATGAACACCTCACGACAAACGACGCATGATAAAGCTGAAAAATGTCCCGACCCAAAAAAGAGTCGCACGAGTCAGAATTTGGCTCGAAATCGTTTGCATTGTAGCACAAAACGTCAAAGTATCGTCAAGTTATGTCTATCACAGGCTTTATTTTACTCATAAATTGATAAAACCCCATAGGAAAATCTCGAGGGAACCAGTGGCGAATTAGTCTTCCGGGTTTCGACGTCATCCCTGCACCACACTATTATAATGTGCAGATTTATTAATGTTGAGTGTTTTAAAGATGACAGCCATATGACCCAGCAAGCAATTTTGTGTTTAAGAGAATAGCCTAATAGTCTAAGAGAATAGACTAATAGCTGTCCAAACACAGCCCTGATGTCTAGGCTAAAACTAGACAGAATCTGGCCTGTCAGTGAAAATTGAATAGACGTCTAACCATAGCCCAAGAATAGACTAGTCATCTACAACATGAACTTGTCAAGGAAATGAAACCAAACACCTTGTAATCACTGGTGACTTTGCTTACATACTGGAATATCATACATATCGCAAATTATTTTGGCAAAAACAGCATGTAACTAAATTCAAGGTTATTTTGGCTAGAAGTGGGTTACTCATAGCCAGACTTTATCGGGTCTATAGTTAACTGAAATGGTAAAATGATGGCTATTGCTTGCTAGGGACCTATTCTGCTTATGACAAGATAAAAAAAGAAGTGACTGTTTGATTGACATAAAAAAAAATGCAACAACCAAACTGTGATACATTGACAGATACATTGATAATCTAAGGCCAGGCTTCAGGCAGTAATTAAATCAGACCTTTTACCATTGATTTAAATAATTCTTAAATAATTGTTGTGTTTGTATGCATATTTTAGTGAATATTTATAACTTTCACTTTTCATGCATGTTGCATTATTAAATAACTATTTTTTATTTTTACCAATAGTTTTCATCTTCGTAATAGTTTTTGTTAACAATAGTGATATTTTTAATAAGTAATTATTAATAATAAGTGAACAAGAACATTGGTGTATTTGTTTGCGTGTCTGCCTGTGCCCTGCATGTGTGTGTGTGTGTGTGTGATGACAGGAAGTGGAATGACTGGAGCATTTGTCTAATGTAATTGTCCCTCAGCCATATGAAATTTGGGAATGCATGAAAAGGAGTGTGATGGAAATTCTCATCTAACAATCTAATTATGTTCTCCTCACTATGTGTAGCCGGCGTGTGTGTATGTTTATAACCGTATGTTTTGTATTTCAGGGAGGCAATATCAGTGGTGTGTGAGGCAGTACCAGGTGCCAAAGGAGCTCAGCGAAGGAGAAAGGTATTCAACGCTTTATCTTATCGTACTTTCTCAGACACAGAGTTTCAGCCTTGCTATTTATTTCACACTTTTGTTACTTACAGTTACAGCACACACATCTCACACTGTTCTACGGCCTAACCAGTTTCCAGTAAAAATGCTACTGTTTTATGGTCAACACACAAGCTCAAGTGTTGTCTTTTGGCTGGTCAGACTGTGGCTTTTCAGAGGTTGTTGAGTGCAACAACCGCTTTCAATTTGCTTATAGGGTTTGTGTGTGAGTGAGGAGCCCTGCTCTGGTTATGATCAAAACAGGCCTGTTTCGTGTGTAAGTGAGCAGCAGTGTAACAGTAGCAGACGTTGTGTTCTACTGCAGCTCTGTACAGAAAATAGTGATTTCTGGGGTTTTTTATATTATCAGTAGTATGCCACTTGAAGTCTATAACAGATTTCATCATCATGAAATAAAATTTACATACAGTAAGAAAGAGGGTCATATTCCTATTTAAATGGTAATTTATTTACACAAAACTGAAACTATCCCTCAAAATGTTGTTGTAAACTTCAAAAATCTTCTGGATTCAGGCAGATTTACTGAATAGTAAGTGTTTGTGTTGCTGTTACTGAATTTGGAACTAGTTAATTTTGGTATTTCACATTTCTTTAATTTGTAAAAGCCTATATTACAAAAGAATGCATTAAAAAAAAAATTCTGCTGAGTTTGTAGTTGCATTAATTTGTATAAGGCATCAAGAAATGTAAAAACAGTAATATAGTGAAACATTACACTTAAAATGTTTTCTATTTTAAATTTTACTTGCGATTGCAAAACCAGTGTCACATGATCCTATAATATGCTGATTTGGTTTTCAAGTTAAAAGGGGTTGCTTAATATTTCTGTGAAAACAATTCTATATTTTAAGGATTCTTTGAATAGAAAGTTCAAAAGAACAGCATTTATTTGAAATAGAAATATTATTCACTTTGTCACTTTTGATCAATTTCATGCACCCTTGCTGAATAAAAGTATTTATTTCTTTTAAAAACAATCGTACTGAGCCTTAACCTGAGCTTGACGTGTTACTATAGGCACTGAAAAATTGTGCAGCATGTGTGTGTGTGAGATGAAACAGGCCTTAGACAGACCAAACTATTTAAAAGGTTCTCCATTTCCTATTAAAATCTCATTTCATAAAATATTTAGTTTTCATCATCTTTGTCATTAAATTTTTAGCTTTTCTTTTTTAAATCTGGTGTCTGGTGTATTTTAATGGAGTCTGTTTCTGTGTCTCTCCAGCCCTCCTCTCGTTGTCTCTCCTCCATCTTAGGGAAGAGTAATCTCCAGTTTGCTGGAATGACAATCAGCCTCACCGTGTCGACTAGCAGTCTAAACCTACTGGCAGCCGACTGCAAACAGGTAAGACGTCACACGTGCTCACAGACATTAATACGTTGCCTTTTTTCCTGTATGAAATTCACTGATACCCCCATCTAATGATAAAAGCGGCCTGCGTCATGCAGGCGCTCTTCACAGCAGGACAGGTTGGATTGAATTATGCCATCTCTTCCGAATAAAATATGTCTTAAAAGTGAGGTTTGCAATTTTTGCGATGTTAAAATATGCTGGTATGTTCAGAGACAGCTATAAGCCATTCAAGTAGGTTGATTTCCTTGAAAATTATAAACATTAGTTCTGATTGCAAATTGTTAGCGAAATAACTACTCCCTTGTCAATCATACATTGTGCTAAAATACAGGCTTTAAATTAGCTGGTTCTGTGTGGATTGAAAAGAAAAATCCAAGAATGTGGGGAAATTATTTTTGTTTTTTTGTACTTTTTACTTTATCAACAGGCAGTGACACAAGTGGTCACAGAATATACACTTGAGACGCGTGTTAAACGATGATTTATCTTGTGGCTCTCGTCTGACCATCACGGTTATTTTTTGTTAACTAAAGCTAAGTGTTAAAACATTTTTGTTATTTAAAAATTAAATGAAATGTAAATATTCGATGACACACACAGACTAAATGAGAATCAAAAATGTTACCTTGGCAACTGACTGAAATAAGTTTAGTTCCTCTTTGTCGCCATCTCTGTTCGAAATCTGCAACTGCAGTTATTCGCAGAATTATCAACTTAACGTGATTTGTGCCTCGGCACGGCACAGCGTGGAAGAATCCAATGTTATGAGGAGACTGTGCGGCTGTCAGTCACCGCGCCGGTGTGGATACTGTCATTCAGAATCACAGATTATACTTTTTGAAAGTATGACCAACATAAGAATTTTCACCGGAAAATCTCATCTGAACAAACACTTACTAACACCCACTTTTGTTCTGACCAACTAAGGGGAAAAAGCATTGCAGTAGATTAAATCGCGATGATTAAATCTAACGATCGCTTATCATATCCCGTCAACCATGCAAATTATACTTTGTTTTCAAATTGTTAATGTTAACAACATCAGCATAGTGTGACTACATTAAATGTGTATTAGGGCTACCTGTAGTTTAGTTTCCATTTCTGTGCAGTCTTTCTGTGCAATTTCTAACTGTCATATACCAACAAATGAATGTGGAGTAGATGTGATTTGCTCCCTCTCATAGCTAGCGCAAAATAATTGATATTTACCATAATGCACATAGCAAAACGAGAACGGCACAACAAAGACAACTCTGTAACTGTATGAATTAAGCGAACAAGTGTGCTTCTATTACATAATTTAACCATTGAAATGTCTTGTCCAGCAGAAAAAAGTGGTCTCTGCGTCCATTTTGAACCCCTTTAAAACACGGAGTTCACGCCACCTTTCAATGCCATTTTTATCCTTGTTTTTGCATAGGCCCGGTTTTCTGTAGCCACTCCGAGTCCGAGGGTGCGTCTCAATCAGCCCCCTAGCTCAGTAGTCAGGGCACTGGTCAGGGAGTCAGCCCATTGACTTATGTCCTGATCAGTGCCCTGACTACTGAACTAGGGAGCTGATTGAGACGCACCCCGAAAGTCCGAAGTCTTTTGCATTTTACAACGGGTGAATCTCCAGTTGTCACTGGTGATTGTGTTTGAACCTTTCTGGATTCGCCATCAAATTGATAAGTTTAATTATATCAAGTGCTGTGAGAAAAGGCTATAAATCTCCACCTCCAACATCCTCACACGCAATATAGCCAACTAGCCGGGACACCTTCTTTATGTGTACAGATGTGACGTAATGATGCAAAGACATGCTTGAATTTCCCGCGGAAATCCACCAGTACCACTGGAATCAAAAACATTATTACAAGCTTACCGTTGTAAATCGAGCTAAGATAAGCAGATAGTATTGAACACTGGCTGGTTACGTACTTGCTCAAATTTATTTTGGATAATGTTTTACTGCAGCTTTAAAGCACTAAAATGACTAACTGGAAATAAATAACTAAAACTGACCTAAAAATAAATTAAATCTAGTAAATAGTAATATTTTAAAAAAGCACGTCAACTACTAAAATTAAAATAAAATAAAAAAACATTAAAAAATAAAATATAAAATTCAAAATATTAATAAAAAATAGAATGGTATAAAAATAAGTAAAATAACACTGCTCACCATTTTTGATCAGATTATCCAAGATGGATGTCATTACCAGGTGTAAATGGGGTCTTTTTTGTTCTTTTTTTTAATTGCAATTATTTATTTTATTTTCATTTTATTTAGTGTATCTAAAAACAGACATAGAAGTTAGAAGTATTCTGCATTAGGTCTTCCAAGGGGCAAATCTCTTAAGATATTTGTCGACGTTTAACTAAAATAAGTGTGGTACCCGGAGGCCCAATAGATTTATGTAAAGTTTGCATGGTCGGCAGGAGCAGATATCCTCTGGCTTGTTTACAGCTGCACCGCAGGACTTTTTTTCCTCACTAATAATTCTTCAGTTATACGCCAGTGTGTTTCGCATTAGCGCAGTGAGGTTTATCAGCGTTTGGGCTGCTCAGCAGGCAGCTGACTGGAGCCCAGAATAGGGCCTGGAGTAATTGCCCTGCTGATATGTGTTTATCTTAATGAATCTAAACCATGCAGAATTACTGCACACAACTGCTCTGTTCCTCTATGTTAGACCGCAGTCTCACCACATCGGTCCTCCCCTTGTCTCCCCCTCTGTCCATCCTTTGCTTTCACTCGTCCTCTGTCACTTGCATGTTTGCTTATTCTTCATCTCATGCCCGCTGCACTTTTTTGTCTTTTTTTTTTGTCACATTGTCCTCTTCTCCATCCCTCTCTCCCTACAGATTATCGCCAACCATCACATGCAGTCCATCTCTTTTGCATCAGGAGGAGATCCAGTGAGTCACACCCGTCTCTCGATATCTTTCTACATTTCTTTCTGTCTTTACCAGGGATGTTCATCAGTGGTCGATGACCGGCGTTGTTAATTTCATTGATTTACATTTATCAGTTGTTGATTTAATCAACTGCAGAACAAATCCGTTTAGTAATTAGCCGCGCTGATGGCCGTGCAAAGCCAGAGTCCACAACACACACACACACACACACACACACACACATACACACACCCTTGGATCGCTTTGAAAAAAAATGGCTCAATGTAGACATTGCTAGAGTATTTCTCTTTAAATAAAACCTTGAAAGGGTTTTGTAGTACAGTATGAGGGATGCGTGTTAATAATTAGTATAAGTAATTACAATTATTTTCAATTTATTTAATTATGCATTAATAAATATATGACAAATACATTAGAATACATTTATTTATATATATATGTTATTAAATTAATTTAAATTAAATGTATGTTGTACGAACATTTATAATTTGATTATAAATTAATAAACTGATTATTTAATTATTGATTTAAGTTAATATTAAATGAAATTTAGATTTTATATAATAGTAGTAGTAGTTGTATTATTATTAGGGGCCAAGCACCGAAGGTGCGAAGGCACCTTGAAACCGTTAGCGTTCCTATTATTCTTCTTCTTCTTCCGCCATGGGAGTCTATGGCAGCCCATAGAACCGTTTCCGGGAAAGTTATGAAATTTGGCACACTCATAGAGGACAGTCCGAAGTGTCAACATAGCAAATTTGGAGTCTCTAACTCAATCCCTCTAGTGCCACCACCTGTCCAAAGTTTGACTCCTGTTTATGCTAATAACTTTTGAACCATAAGGGCTAGAAACAAAATTCTCAAAAAGGCTCAATACGATTCGATTGCACCATATGACGTCATTTTCCGTCATGAAAATTTTCCCGCCATTTTGAATTTTCCGAAAAACCTACTTTTGCGAACTCCTCTTAGACGGTTCATCCGATTTGCACGAAAATTTAACCAGATCATCTTGAGACCATGCTGACAAAAACAACTTGGAATTCAAGTTGATTCGTCAAATCTTTTCCGATAAACACGCAAACAAATTTTACGCATCGCTTGCGAAAACAGACTTAAGGCAATATCTCCGCAACGTTTGATCGCATTCAAACCAAACTTGGTACATGTCATCACAAGCATGACCTGAGGCAACATGCTGCGTTTCGGCACAGCGCCACCTACTGGTCCGGAGATACGAAAAATTGCTATTTTTGCTTATAACTTCTGAACTGTTTGTCCAAAAATCATATAAAATCAAGTGGTCTTGTTAGATTCAGGACGTCATGCCGAGTCGTCTGATATCCAATTTTACCATATCGGCCATTTTTAATTATGTGCTAAAATGCTGTATTTTATCAACGCATGAACGGATTGTTACAAAACTCGGTATGGGTCATCAGCACGATGCCCTGAAGGAGCCTGAGAAGTTTCGAAACAGCGCCACCTAGTGGATAATTTTTTTTTTCAAATGCTTATAACTTTGGGTGAGATTGACTTATTTTCATGGGAGTCACTTTTTTTGTCTCCTGAATCCTTGCCGAGTCCAACAATGCCAGGTTTCGGTCTATGGTTTGTGCAGCGTTGCAATTTAGCGCTTAAAAAATGTTAGCTGATATCTTCGAAACCGCTAGTCCGATTGAAGACGAAACCAGCGTCAGAATTCGGAAACATAGGTCGATAGCGATATAATAAGCCCAAATGTCAAAACATTGATAGTAAGGGGGAGTGAAATCCAATCAAAGTCAGGTGTCAGTCATGTTTCATGTGTTTTTTCATATAAATGTCTATAACTCCAAAACGAAATTAGATATTTTCACCAAAATCGACACACACTCACTCCGAGGACACATAAAAAAAATGGTAGGATTGTGCCTCTTGGTGGCGCTATAATAGAAAAAAACATGAAATTTCCATTGACTACAATGCAGAATTATGATATAAAATGCTATACTTTACAAATGAATTGGTATATCATTACGAAACGTTTCGTTTGTGCCATCAGCACCATGCCTTTAAGCTACTTAAAAGGTTTCAAAACAGCACCGCCATGTGGTCCATACTTATAATGAAAAGGCCTCTTGAGGCTATATCTCTGCAATGACATATTGACATTATATTGACACCCTGCTTTGATATATTGACACCAAATTTTGCATGTGTCATTGTTCCCTTATTCTGACCACATCACAACAATTTTCGTAACCGTGCCACCTATTGGTTGAAAGTGATAAATCATTAAATCATTATTATTGACTGTATTTATCATTTTACAGCTATTTTGCCTAAAATCACCTTAATAGGTCTTTAATTGCTCATTGCTGTAGTTGATCTGACACTGCCAGCCATTTTGGCATGTCTTGTCTTCTTCTTTGCGCTTGGCCCTGGTATTGCTGCTTGCAGCTATATTTATTATTATTATTATTATTTAATAGTTCATTTTAATTAAATATATACATATCTTTAATCATTTAGTCGGTTATCTGATACATCCCTACATACATTTAATTTCCTCATTTTCGTCTCGCTCGGGGATCTATCAGCTTCAGTCTCATTCTGTCATCCCTCGCTCATTTGTCTTATTCATCTGTCCTGCTGTCTGTAGTCGTCTGTTCTTTTTCTCCCACTGTTTCCTCCTCTGCTTCCTGCCCTTTGGTGAATAGACTGCCTCAACTAAGGGTTACTTTCTTCTGCTTATCCCTTTGTTCTGTGTGTCTATTCTCTAATTTCTCTTAATGTCCTCCTGTTCATTCTTTTCTTCTTCTCCATCCCTTTTTTTCTGTTTCTCCCCAGGACACAGCAGAGTACGTTGCCTATGTCGCCAAAGACCCCGTCAATCAAAGAGGTAAAAACACTTTCACATTGAATTCTGTCATATCTGTAAGTGAAATGTAAATTACTGCTTTCCGTGTACAATTTATTTGAATACTGAATTACTTGGTTATATATGACACATTATTAATTATGGCTTTAAGTAAAGGAATCGTTTACTCAAAAGATTTGGAGATGACATGTTTCATTTTTGGGTGAACTACAGTATCCCTTTAAGGAATGTCTACATGATGTCTTCATCGACAATATCTGATGTTTGATGATCATTTCCTGCCTTGTAGCATGTCATATCCTTGAATGCTCAGAGGGCTTGGCTCAGGAGGTCATCAGCACCATCGGTCAGGCTTTTGAACTGCGCTTTAAACAGTACCTGAAGAACCCCCCCAAACTGGTTACTCCTCATGATCGGTAAGAGTGTGCGTGCGCCTGGTCAAACATGTAGTGCAAACATTTACATGTATGTCAGTGTGTTTACACGAATGTATGTATGTACATTTATTTAATGATAGTACCTTAAAGCCACCTTAAAGCTTTTGCTCTTTTTTTTCTGTATGTAAACAAGAGTCTTAAATATATGTATGAGCCTGAAAAATATGTCGGTATAGACTCGGTGCGTCTGAAATCACATACTGTCTGAGTAGAAAAGTATGTTAGAAAAGTATGTTCTATATGTGTGTAGTATAAATGTAATCCGGACATACTACATCTGCCATGTTTTCGTTATCATGTGACCTACCAGCGTCAGTCACCTGCATTCACCTCCATTCATAAAATCTCTCCCGCGGCTTCATGGGATAGTAAAGTGTCCATTGTATGCGCACTTCAGTATCTCGCCGGAAGTAGTAGGTCATCCGGGTACTTTTCGCCTACTGTTTTTTGCATACTATATAGTAGGGAAGTATTCGATTTTACAATTTTTTTGTCCATTGTCCATAAAAATCTGCCAGATATACCAAATAAACTTTATATTTAACATACTATCTATAGAAATTATTAATATATTATGCAATGTTGTATCTCAAGAACAGTGTTGATATTGTTAACTATTCATAAGCTAAATCTATTAAAAATCTTTTAAATTGAAATAGATTAAATAAAATTAAAAAAGCCTACGCCAGTTTCACAGACTAGGCCTAGTCTGTCTGTGAAGCCAGGCCTATAAGTATTATTAGATGTAAATTTTAAGCTTAAATGAATTTTTTTTTATTTTTTTTAGAGTGTTTTTTAAATTATTTGTTAATCCTACTGCTGGTTGTTCACTGCTGGTTTCATAACAAAGCAATACGTCATTTAACATCACTCAAACAGCATGCCCATGTAAATATAATATTATACATTTCAAGTATAATAATGTAATAATGCTTATCTCTCTCTTAGGATGGCTCCTTTCGATGGGTCAGCCTGGGAGGAAGAGGAAGAGGACCTGGGTCCACCCCCCGACGTTCCGTATTACAATAACTTCCCGGGTAAACAGCCTCCCCCTGGAGGCCTGGTTGACATGAGAACCCGTCCTGGACATAGTACAGGAGCCACGCTGGTGAGACACATTTCTATGAGCATGTGTTAGTCGGTTAGTTTGATTTGATGAGTCCTTTTGAATCTGTGCACAAACAAAGTAGTTGTTTACCTTTAAATGGAAACAAATTAGTGTCTTTTATGTGTTATGAGTCTAAAAAATGTTTGTGTATCTAAAAATCTATGAAGACAGCGAAAAATGACAACAAAGCAGATCTTTAATTTGTCCTCCATTGTTATATTATAATACAAAATGCAATTAATAATAATTATTATTATTATTTAATTTTAAATTATTTAATATAATCAAATGAATGCTATTAGTTCATGCTACAGTAAGTCTTCACCGGCTGAAAAGCCACCAAAGCAGTCACACATTTTAAACTAGAGCTCATCGTCTTCAAAAGAGAGAGACTTTAGTGAACAAGAAGTATGATTCAGTGTATAAACATGATTTATCATTAACAACCACTAGTAAAAAAATGTGTGTCTCCACAGCCCTATGGACAGACCAGCCAGAATGATATTCACAAGCAGCCTCTACCTCCTCTACCAGGTCAGGTTTGCGCGTGCACACACACACACACACACACACACACACACACACACGCACGCTTCACACTAATAATCCCTGCCCTGTTCCTTTCATAGTGCCACATAGTATTTGTCAGTCTTATATTGTCACACTTCCCTTCATTTCATTTCCCTCTCAGCTGAGACTGTCATTCTGCAGAGTGAGTCAGCGTTTTTTCTGTCACTGTCCGTTGCTCTCTGTTGGATGCTGCCCAAACCTATTACACAGCCCCTTTGAGAGGTGGCTTCTGGATCGCTGGCCTTGCTGACAATAGGACAGAGAATGGCATCGCTTAAGCGCACTCACCTGAAGGTTAACTCACTTTAACCTCACTGTTGGCCTGACTTTCTCTCTCCCTTTCAGTGGGTGTTAAGGAGGGAGGCTTGTTTGACGACCCCTCATACGTCAATGTGGATAAACCCCGCCTCCCAACAGGGGCGGCAGCAGCAGCCAATGGAAATGCTCACAGAGATGCGTTTGACATGAGTGAGTAACACTTGCTCGATGATATTTGAGATTTATGTATTTGCTCTAAAATGGCTTAAAAAAGTAACATATTTTGAAATATTCAAAACATGTTCTCCATATGCTTTTTCAGTAGATGAACAGAAGGAAGAATCTTTTATTATCATTTGTATGCATAACTATAACAATAGAATAGAGCAAGAATATATATATTAAAAAATAATCCAAGCATTTTTCCACAATTTTATTAACTGAACAGAAAGAATAGTGTTTTATTTATTTATTTATTTATTTTATTTGTACATCATTATAAGAATATAAGCATAGTAATAAACAGCAGCACATAAACAATTTTAATATATTACAAATCTCCACTCTGGCTTTATTATTTTGAAATCTAATTTTATTTTGTCTTCTCAACTTCAACTCTGTTTTTGATACTGAAGTTTAAATCATCAATATTGATCCAGTCAAGCCTTTTATTTCTGGAGCTTCCAGAGAAATATTTAAAGGGATTTTCACATTGCGGGTTATCATCGTTCAAAACCCTATTTGGACGGGATTAGTTTTACGAGGGTAGATGGAGTTATTTACCACAGGACGCCTGTAATATTAATGGGCATTTCGCACAGGATAAGAAATCTCTGTAAAACTGGCAGAAGTGGGAGAAGTGTAACTCGATTTACGCACCGCCGCCACCTCCCTGTCATCATGTGCGTATTACATTGCTTCCTGATATCATCTATGAAAGGATATCTTGGACAATTTTCAAAAGGAATTGCAAATTGTATTTTGAATTGAATTGCAAATTGAATTGCAAATTGAATTGCAAATTGTATTTGCAATTGCGTTTTCAATTTGTGGACGCATAAAATGCGACATAATCCAAACGCAATTGCAAATCGCGCATTTCCATTTGCCATTTCGTTTACGTGAACGCACAACGACTGCCAAATTTCAAATGGAAAAGCAAAGTCTGTTTGCAATTGCATTTCCAATGTCTTACAAGTTATGACCCTGCCATTTTGGAATAGCAATAGAAAATCACCTATTTGCCATTTAATTTCCTCCGTGTCCTGCCACAACCTGCACAAAATTGAAATGGAATCGCAATCCCCTTTGCACTTGCATTTCCAATGTCTAACACAGTCAACTGTCATTAAGGCTTGAGGGCGGCGGGGTTTATTGGTGTAGTCTGAAAATAGGCCACGCCCTCAAGTGGAGGAAAACGGGGAATTTTGATATTTTTGTAATAAAAATCAAAGTTCAAACTCTTTGGTTCAAACAAAGTCAAAATGCAGAACTGATAGTAGGCTATGTTCACCTGGCAACCAGAAAAAACTGAAAATAAGAAAACTGACATGACTGCATTCGGTAGACTATGTATCAGACAGATGTCATCATATTCCAGCGGTCCCGGACACAGTAATTCAAATTATAAATAAATACAATTATCATGAGTTAAAATCAGAGAATCTATAGAAACTTGACATGATGTGAGTGGTGAGTGGTGTGCATCAGCATGCGCTGACCCCGCTCTGTTTTTTTTTACGTTGCCCACCACTTCATGGCTGAGTTACTGTTCTTCCCAATTGCTTCCACTTTGTTATAATACCACTAACAGTTGACCGTGGCATATTTAGTAATGAGGAAATTTCACGAATAGACTTATTGCACAGGTGGCACTGGCAACCTATCACGATACCACGCTTGAATTCACAGAGTTCCTGAAAGTGACCCATTCTTTCACAAATGTCTGTAGAATCAGTCTGCATACCTAGGTGCTTGATTGTATGCACCTTTGGCCATGGAAGTGATTGGAACAACTGAATTCAATGATTTGGAGGGGTGTCCCAATTCTTCTGGCAATATAGTGTATATCTATATATAACCTGAATCTGAGTTTTGCCACCGCTTAGAACGCAACTGAATGTTTTTTCAAACACCTCCATACTTAAAAAAACATGGAAAACTACTTTTAAACAGGACATGACAGAATATTTACAGCAGTTCTATTCACATGGGATTGGTATTACCTGAGCTAATTCTTCCGCAATTTTTACATAAGGTAAAAGTTGCTGTAATCTTTACTGACCTTGTCCGTAATGATTATTGAGATGACACATTCGGACGGGCTTAGACTGACCCAGGGCTGACTATTTAAAATGTGAAAAGCCCTTTTTAGTTGTACAGTTATAAATGCTAGATAGAATAACTGAAAGTAATTTCACCAAAGGTCTCTGTCTTTTAGAGCCATTTGATGCTGCTTTAGGCGTGTCGGGAGCAGTGGCGCCCCCTCTGGCAGAGCAGCTGCAGAACGAGCCCTGGTTCCACGGACCTCTAAGCCGCAGACAGGCCGAAAGACTCCTGACCAAGGATGGAGACTTCCTGGTGCGGGAGTCAGGCACCACACCAGGCCAGTATGTCCTCACTGGACAGCAGGGCGGCCAACCCAAACACCTGCTTCTGGTGGATCCAGAGGGAGTGGTGAGTAGGATGGTTAAATATACCACATTGTCAATATATGGGCCTTATTAAAACGCTATATAATTCTATAACATTAATATGACTATTTAACTCCTGTATCTTTCCTTTCATACTTTGTAGGTGCGCACCAAAGACCACCGTTTCGAGAGTGTCAGTCACTTGATTAGCTATCACATGGACAACCGGCTGCCAATCATCTCGGCAGGAAGCGAGGTGTGTCTGCAGCAGCCAGTTGATCGCCGAGCTTGAGAAAGAAGGCTGATTTTTCTCCACCACACTTTTAAGAGAAAAAAAAACTCCTCCCTTTCCTACTTTTTTTTTCCAAAATGGGAGTGTAAGCTAATCATATCTTCACAGAAACACAGAATTTTGTACCGCATCAACCACCGGCCATGAAATTAAGAAGCGATGCAATCATTCTACTTGAAATACGCGATTACAAAAAGCCAAATGAAAAGGCGCCTGAAAGAGAAGCTGATGCGTAATGGATGTGACATCACTTCCCCAACACAATATCATGTCTTGAATTAAGACTGGGGTGCTGCACCTGTAACCATGGCAACAGGCCCGGGCATTTTTAGAGTCGAGAGTTGATGTGAATGTACTAAAAACTGCTGAACCTTTGTAGCACTCTAAAGATTCACATCTAGTGCAATGGGCGAAATCCAAAGACTCAAGCTTCACATTGGTCGTTCGTTTTTTCAGAGAGCCGTTTTGTTGTGGTCGGTTTGTAAATCCTTGCATTGCCGTGGTCTCGAGACTGTTTGGTGAATATGCAAAACTTTAAAGAGAATACAGCGCTCATTCTCCAATCACAGATGTCACCATCCGCATCGAAAGAATCACATCCGTTGTAATTTCTACCGGAATTTCCAGTGTTCCCACCAAGGAAAAACACTCAAAATGCCTTTTATTCTCGCCCTCACAAAACCCTTTACAGAATTCCGGACATGATCCCTTAGGAAAATTGGGGAATTTTGGCCTTTTGGGAACACCCCTGAACATATGTGAAAGCTTTAGCAGCACGGAAGCTGTGTGGATTTTTCCTTATGCAATTAAACAGACGCTGTGAGGAACTTGCGCTGCCCGTTATGAGGTATTACGAACTAGTGTGTGGAAAAAGGGAACATTCCCTTTCCACATAACATCATATATATATATTATCAATCAGTCTGGGAGAAAAGGGACGAGAGAAAAAAAATGAAGTGCAATCTGTCAACATGGGTGCATAAGCCTGAAAAGGACTGAGGGACTGCGGTTTGATATCCAACAGTTTAAAGCCTACTTATGATGTCATTTTAACCAGGAATTTATATATTTGTTGCAATGATGTCATCTCGTCGATCAGCTGACGACATCATCGGCTGGATGGTTTTCTTCTGGGAAATGGAGGTTCTATTTTTCTTTGTCTTTTCCTTGTAGATGTTTCTTCTGTTCGCATTGACTATCAATTTCCACGTGTATCGAAGTTTTAGCTGCTCCAGTATGTTCAGAGCCTTGTTACAAGAGAAAGTGGGAGGATATGTGTATCGTGAAATATGTGGCTTTTTTTTATGGTTCACTATAATTACTCTGCATTTGAATGGTGCATATTGCAAGGGAGACACTCCGTCCAGGAAGAGGAAGAGCACTCCAAACAAATTCAGAACGAGCCACAAGTGCAGTTTCTGTTGAAGCCACAGACGGGAAACACTTTTTTTCATCTTTGTTTGCTCTGATATTGATTGTGCCTTTTTCACCGAACACAGACACACCGATAAAACACAGTCGCCTTTTGTGGTTCTATGGGTAATCATGATACTTTCTTTTCTGAAAAAATAATTGCAAAAATGACACCAGTTTAGTGAGGCCAAGTACAGATTTTGGGAAGGCAGTCTTTGTTTTTTTCCGCACGTTCTTTCTGCTATACTCTTTTTACTGTGCTTAGTTTAGTGCTGATCTGTGGGTCAAGTAAAATCAGTTAGTATCACGTTATGTTGCTTAAACTTGCATTTGTGAATAAACATCTTATTGTGTCTCTTATTCAGAGAGACCAACATTAGATGCCCTGTAAGAGAACATGTAAATAAGCTTTGCCTATGCTAATAACTGTCTAAAACCAGTCATTCACTGTGTGGTTCTGTCAAATTAATCCCTTGGGAATTTGCAAACTCACAGGATTGTACTGGGTGAAAAACAAAGGTGTTAGACTTGACACACTCTCCTGAAGACAACGCCATCACATTGTGTTCATCACACACATCTATGTAAATGATGAGGATTTGCTTAGTCAGATATACAAAGACTCTTATCTGGATGCTTTATGAATCTGAAATGGGCAACTTTTAGCCTCTTTTTAGCCTTTTTAATGGATGTTAGAGTCATCGGTCAACATTAATTCCACATTATAAAATCCAGATGGATTTCAGCTGCAGCTGTATGTAACCAGCACTCACACTTGTGATTTTTAGCCTGTTCTAATTCAAATTTATGCATTGAGTGTTTTTTTTTAATCATTTGACGTCACAGTTTTTATGTGCTGATGGCACCACAGATCTGGTCCTAACTGGTAATGGAGTTTAAACAAAGTGTGTTTATGAGTCTGTGTGTGCGTGGATGCATGCGTACATACACAGAACTGGAATGGTCTGGAATAATCTGGCTATTACAACTCTGACTCGCCACTCAACTGTTTGCTAATTTTCATATTTCACAGCTGCCTTTTGTTGCATGGAAACCCTTCCTGTTATTGTGGTAATGGTGACCTTTGTGTTGTGGTTGGTTGTTTGCTATTTTCTAAGCCAAATGCTATCTTTTTCTAGTTTGCCTATATAATTGTTGCTTCTTTCTTTT
Source organism: Gobio gobio (assembly GCF_949357685.1). NCBI lineage: Eukaryota > Metazoa > Chordata > Actinopteri > Cypriniformes > Gobionidae > Gobio > Gobio gobio. The sequence goes on along the minus strand of NC_137108.1, from coordinate 26,321,477 downwards.
TTTAAAAAATACATGTTTTTGATTATTTTAATAAATTGTTTTATGTTGTTGTTCTTTGGGGAAAACATTAATGTTTACACCTGTATCAAATGATAGATTACATTATATAAATACATATATATCATTCACCTATCTTGGTGCGTTTCATTTTACCTATTGCCTTGTTTAGCACAAAATCCTTTTAAATGAAAAAAACTAACATTTATTTGAGCGGCTCTGATCTAGATATGATTTATATACCAGACTGCCTCAATTAATAAGCATAAATCTGTTGCTCAAGGGGTTCAAGGGCCCTAAATATGTAATATCTCAGATTCCATGACATATGTAACACATACAATAACGTTTCATTTGTTAAAAATAGTTAACTGTGAGTTAAAATGAACTAACAGCATTTATTAATCTTAGTCGATGGTTACTTCTACATTTACTACACTCTCAATAATAAAGGTTCTGAAAGGAGGTTTTGCAGTGATGCCATAGAACATTTTAGTGTACAGTTCTTAAAGATAATCTAAAGAACCTTTTTCCACCATAAAGAGCCTTTTGTGTGATGAAAAGATTCCATTGATGTTAAAGGTTCTTTATGGAACCAGTGATGCCAATAAAGTAAGTAATAAGTTGTATTTGTTAATATTTGCTAATGCAAAAAAATGAACAATTAGATTTTGACTAAGGTTAACAAAGATTAATAAATGCTTTAACGCTTTAAAACATATTGGTAACACTTTACAATAAGGTTCATTAACAGCATTCGCTAACATGAACTAATAATGAACTGTACTTATAAAGCATCTGGTTAACATTAGTTAATGCACTGTGAACTAACATTAACAGCTGTATTTGTATTAACTAACGTTAACAAAGATTAACAAATACAGTAACAAATGTATTCCTCATGCTTAGTTCATGTTAGTTAATAAATTAACTAATGAAACCTTATTGTAAAGTGTTACCCATATATTCTAGTGCATTTACTAATGTTAACAAATGATTGGGTAGATGTTACCATTAATTCCCTAAATCAATCATTGTGATATTGAGCATAGGCTATAAGGCCTACTGAATAAATAATTATCTGACACTATCTGTATTTGTGTGTGCACTACAGAGCAATATTTTGACAGTCATTCAGGACCTTTCAGTGAACAGTAGAGGAATTAGAGATGAACAATAGGTAGATGAGAGATGGTGTGAGGCCATTGTGCAATGGCAGGTGAACAGTTAGCTGGCATTTTCCACAGCTGAATAAAACCCATTTTAGAGGGGGCACTGGGTCCGTGTATGCCTGTCAGAGCATAGAGCGGGAACGCAGTTCGCTTCAGGATTCCTTCTTAAGAGAGGTTACGGTTGAAATAAAAAGTGGAGACCCACAACGCACAGCGGCCAACAAGGATCTGGCCCGCTCTCCTCCAGTTCCTCCCTTCAAGTATCGCTCGCGCTCTCCAGCCGACCGTGGAGCGTTGGAGAGAGATGCACCCACAGCGCCCGCTGCCCCAGGCCATGCCCTCCTCACTGGGCCAAACCCTGAGAGATGCAGCCTTGAGGATGGGCCATGGCAAAGGCATGCTGGGAGGAAATGTGTCGTATGGAGTTATCCAGTCTCTTAAAGAGTGCCTCTACTTCCTGCTCTGCTGCTGGTGCATCAAAGAGATCATGGACTAAAATAAAGTAAGTTAAAACAAAGATTTTACAGGTGTTGGAGGTAGGTATGCTATGACAAATATACTATTTATAAATATTTTAAATTGGCTTTCAGTTCAAAACTTTAAGTCATTTTAATCTAGTTTTTCTTTTTGGTAACATTTCTCATTTTCGTTTAAGTTTTGGATCAAATGTGTATAACTTGTTTTTATGTCAGCTTTATTTCAAAAACAGAAAGTCGTTTAAAAATGTCAAGACATGATAAGCGATATTTAATGCTCATTTATACCGATGATTCAAACATTTATTGAAACAAAACGAGGGCTCAAACGTTTGGCCTTGACCTTTTTTTAATTGTGTGCAGTCTACTGATGCTACCATTAGGGGGCGCCCCAGGCAACCCCCAAAATCTACTGAAAGTATTATTCTGAAGACTAGTAAATATTATGTTACTAAACCAGTATATTAATTGCCGGACCATATTTAAATCAGACGTACAGTGTTATTTATTTATGATGCCTTTTTCTTTTTCCAGAGTTTTTGAGCCATGGATGATTCATCACAGATGTGTTGATGCTTTGGCCTGAATCCAGATCTCTTCACTCATGCCTTACAAGCATTAGAGGCTGCGGTATTAATGTGCTTCAAATCTGTATTGTTAAATTGTGCAATAAATAAAAATAATATTAAAAAATGTTTGTGTGTAAATAGCTCAACGAAAAAGGTCCTGATGTTTTTTCTTCTTCTTTCAAATCATGACTGTGTAATGATATAAAAAATACTTGAACAATTAGAGTATCCCATAAATATGCATTGTAATACATACTAAATTCATATCATGCTCGAACTGTTGAGTTTCTGAAGAAGACGTAGGTTGTTCTTATGCAAAACTTGTCACCACAATGACTGGGTGTTCTGCAGTTGGTTAATAGGAGAGAGATATGGCATAATTTTTGTACAGTTGCTAATGATGTGGTTTGTAGCATGTTAATATACAGATGCCAGCGTATTCTGAGTGGTTGCTTACTTAAGTCAAAAAGTGATATAAGCAGAACAGTGATATTGGGTTCACTATGTGGCTCAGATCTCTTACACAAGTCAACAGATAAAATAAAATAAAAAACATTTAATATTTTGTATTTTATTGATAACTATAAAATTATAGTCTTTATTTATTGAAAAACATTCTGTAGGTTCTCAAGAAAAACGGCATGAATCAAATAGTAACTACATAGCCTACATTATATTAAAATTAAAGGATCACAAACATTAGGCTACATTTATTTTTCAAGAGACTTGATCTGTTTTTATTATTAGGAAAAGATTATATTCATCAGAGCAAATGACTCAAATTTTGCTTCAAACAGCCCTTAAAATTGATTTTGAATCTATAAAATTGTCAAAAAACAAAAAAGTCCAAAACCTACAATTAATGAAAATAAATAATAAAAGTAATAGGACACCTCTCTTTTTACGTAACCAGACTTGTTCACCAAGTCATGGATGGAGGGTTGTTCGGATCCTTTTCCCATTTGTTTGAGCACATGCTCCTCATTTTCATGTCACCTGTGTTTGTCAGTCACACACACAAAAAAAAGCGCTTTGAAGGACGGAGGATAAAGTATGCTGTCATTGGTGGAGAATGCAGCATGTGGGCGGGACATAGCTGAACGGCAAGCGCTGATTGGCGGGACACTTTACAGACAGAAGCCGTCTATGAGACAAAACTGCACACTGGAGTTTGCAACTTTGCACAAGACACGAGAAAGTGGTGGAAATTAAAGCTGTATTAAAGGCGGAAAGGTTCAGAGTTCCCAGGTATGGTTCAGTTTGATACTTTTAGACATTTTTGATATTTAACACAACTCACATAGCCCATGTGTGAAACCCGTCAGTTTGTTTTTCTGTATTTCCGGTATGTGCATGTATGTAAAGTGCATCTTGGACATTTGCTTGCGGGTTTTATGCTGAACACTCCCATTTTGACAGTTGCCTCTTCTTAAAATGTACACAGACAACATCCGTGTAACATACAAACACACAGAGAACATACATGAAAGTAAGAGTTGTGCTGATGATGTTCTCATGACGTGAAGATGTGTCCTTGTATGGGCATTTTATTTCGGATGAGGTGATGGGAGAGATAAGACTGACGAACTAATGAAGCTTTTCCTTTAAAATCTGGGCTAACCTGGTTAAAATGGGTTTTTTGGGGGGGATAATCGAACAGTTCAAACATTAACCATGCTCATAGTTTTCCCCAAAATGCCATAGTATACAGTTATTGTTACTTCTGTAAAATGATAATCAGTATTCATAATTATTGAGTGTAAGTACTTTGTAATTGTTTTGCATTCATATTTTAAGAAGCTTGTGAAAGCTAAGCTCTTGTCTGTGAACTTAAAAAGTGATATAAAAAATAATTTGCAAAAATAATGTTTTATAATATTTTTATAATACATTTATAATTATTCATTTGATATAAATATTAAATATTAGTATTTTCAGTTTTGTAATTCTCTCGGATAATACCAGTTCAGTTAGGTGCACTTTGTGCTTCTTTCTGTGTTATTTTTAGCTGTTATCTATTTCAGACATTCTTCTATATTCTCATGGCTCATGGCTACATTGAAAAAAAAACTCTCATGGGAGTCACATTATTAGCAGACCCAAATTACTGCGAAAGGAAAAAGATCCTTATTAAAGAGTGAAGTGTGTCACGAAGTGGTACGTCTGTGATTAGGCCTCTTTCATTTTTGAAATTTGCTTGGAAGAACAGGGTCCCATTCTTGCTCAGTCCGCTTAATATTCAAATCTACTGAATAAGATGCAACACAAATGGAAGAATGTTTGAATAAGTTGCTGTAAATCATTGAAATGATTGTTAGCCCACTTGGAAAAGTAGCCCACATCAGTCTTGCTTTTCTCACTGGTATGTATTCTGGTAGTGAGTAGTAGGTCCATTGCTTTGTTTTGTCGGTGCTGTCAGGAGGAGTATAACTCCACTATTCTCTTCTTTGCATTAATGCCTTTAGTGCTGCTTCTCTTGACATCCTTAGTTACACAGTTCTTTGCCAAGATATTTCCCAGCCAAAGAACCGGTGGTGCAACCAATGGGAAAACACAAGGATAATACTAATGAAGTGAAAACTCTTTCACTGCACCTCCAGCTTTTCAGTGTCTCCTTCACTCCTGTGCCTTTTTCACTCATAGAGGCCTGTAGTGGAGTCACCGTCCTCATCGAACTCGCTCCCCATCATCCATTTGGGTTATGATATAGATTATGAATCCAACGTGAATATTGTTTTTTTTTTCAGAACTTATTTTTAAACATTTTTCCCTCATTGATTCTCTTAAATGTATATAAATGTAATGAAATAAACCGTTACTCACTTTGTGGGATATTGTGTCAAGACAATGGTAAAATTATACAGGAGATTAGGTTTGTTTGACAGAGACACTTTGCATATTATGTGCACAGAGACAGACAGCGTATTTGTTGTATGCAAAACAGTAATATTATACATATTCAAAGTCCTTTACATGTCCTTTTTACGTTTGTCAATGTTTTGGACAATTAAACTCAACCCACAATACAGTTTACCCTTACATTTTAGGCAACGGCTATTTGAACCAAGTGTAAATATCAACTAGATTCTATTTACACTGTGCAAATAGTGATATATTCTATTTACACCATGTAAAAGTAGCAGTTCTTTGCAATATGTGTAAATAGTAATTAGATGCTATTTATACTTTATTTTGGCAGATACATACTATTTGCACCTCAATATTGTTGTACATTAACAGGATGCAATAATAAGAGTGTAAATGATTATATTTATTGAAATTAATGGGACAATAAAAGCCCTCCCTACACCTACCCTACCCAATAAATGCTGTTATTATTATTTAACATTTTGTTTGGCGCTTTATTTCCACTTTTAGAGCATTTTCTTCATTTTTATTGAAAGTAAATGCCTTTTCGAATTTGATATGTGATGGGAAAAGGGAGAAGAGCGAGCTCAACAAAAGGCAGATTCAAACCCGGGTCGATTGCGTCAAACTAGTTCCATGGGCCTTGCGCTCTACTGACTACGCCACTGAAAACATTGAAAGGCATGTCTTTTTTTTAATCTTGTGTGGCCCAACCAGGCATTGGGCGGAGCTAGTGTAAATAGTGCTTGACACCAAGCACTTGCACAACAACATTTGCTCTTGTTGCAAATAGACACTGTAAATTTCATTAAATTGTCTGTTGATTTGTCACTGAAATAGAGCTGATGACTTTCTGAAGTGCTCAAGAACACTTAAGCCCAATTTATACTTCGGTGTCGAGTGTATGCCGTAGCAACATCGTAGTCTGTGTGTTGCACACGTAGCCTATGACGTACCCTGACGCGCACCTCTCCAAAAATGTAACAACGCGTCAATTCTTGGCTGATTGGTCTGCCAGAACCTCTCCCTCAGGTCAATAAAAAAAATAAATCTGCGATAGGAGTGTGAGTGTGTGTGTGTGTATGTGTCCGGAAATGGGATGATAGTTTCATCCATACATCTGCTATATAACATTTTGTACTAGAACTACTATAACATATAACTATTTTGTTGTCCAGAGATTCTTTATGTTAGTGAATAAATACATAGATCCACTATGAGTGTGAGCTCTTGATGGTCTAGTGGAATAATTTTTGTTAAGTGTGCCAGTGGTTCTGGGTTCTTATCCACCATTGCATATTTAATTTATTTTCTCATTAAAACCAAATGTTAATCAGTGATTGTATATCAAGAACAGGGACACATTAGGGTTCATTTCGTGAATAAAGTCTCCGCCACAGCAATCGTTTGAAACACTTGTCTGTGCACGAGCCACCACTACTGAAAACAGCACCAAGAGCACTCTGCATGATTTAAAAAACGCATTCCAGCACCAGATCGCCTCTTATTTAACTCTACTAATCAACTACAGATGCTTAATTTGTATTGGATACAACAACTCAAGCTGAAAGAATGGTTGCTGCTGCTGCTACTCCGACAATGTACACAACAAGCTGCTTCTTCTTCTGCTTTTCTTTATACTGTGGGTTACACCATCAACATGTCAATGGACACTGCCTACGAGTGGTCTGCATGTGTAATTGCACATTGACACGGACAACAACGCAGAAGTATAAATGAAAACCAAAGCGTAACTTGCGGCGTAGAGGATACGGCGTAGGTCCGACACAGAAGTTTAAATCAGCCTTTACTGTGTGTTTTGCAGTTGCTGGACGGAGCCGCTAGGGGGCAATGTCTGAAAACAGCAACAGTGCCAATGGCAACAGCTGGACTCTTCTTACCCCAGCGGTAAAGGTGTGTTTCAGTGTCAGGAGCAGGAGTGGAAGTCTCTGAGGGTTGAAAATGATCATGTTGTTGCATTCAAGGGCTAGCGACATTACGTTGCTATCAATTTATTCAAAAATAAAATGCAAGTCATACATGCAGTGACTTAGTTCACCCAAAAATGAAAATTCTGCCATTAATTATTCATGTCGTTCCAAACCCATAAGACCTTAATTTTTGTTTTTAAAGAAATCCGAGAGCTTCCTGACCCCTCCATAGACAGCTATTTAATTAACACTTTCAAGGTCCAGAAAGCTAGTGACTCCAGTGGTTCAACCTTTATTTTTTATGAAGTGACGAGAATACTTTTTTTGCGCAAAAATAACGACTTTATTAAGCTCTTCTTGTTTGTGCCAGTCTCCTACGCTGTTGACGTATTAAAAACAGTGCAGCACTTCTGAGTTCTACGGCTGCATCAGCGTCGGCATGAAACGCATGCGTCGTGGTTCTCAAGTGAACAACGTCGGCCAATGGTGAGCCGGCGTTCAGATGTAGTGCTTTGAAAACGCTGCACTGTATTTACTATGTCAACAACGTAGAAGACACGTTATTTTGGGGTTTTTTTGCAGACAAAAAGTATTCTTGTTGCTTCATAAAATTAAGCTTGTACCACTGTAGTCACACGGACTATTTTAACAATGTCTTTCCTACCTTTCTGGACCTTGAAAGTAGTAATTAAATAGCTGTCTATGGAGTCAGAAAGCTCTCGGATTTCATCAGAAATATTTTAATTTGTCTGCTGAAGAAAAACGAAGGTCTTACGGGTTTGGAACCACATGAGGGTGAGTGATTAATGACACAATTTTCATTTTTGGGTGAACTAACCCTTCTATGAGGATTGTTTTTCATTTCTACGTGAAAATAGGTATGTGTTGTGTGACTCAAATGATGAATGAATAACTTTTGTAGTAATAATAAAAATAATAATTATTATTATTATAATACCTTTTACATTTAAAAATAAATTAAGAAACCTTTTTGAGGTACATATTCCTATTTGAAAAAATACTGTATGATATTATTACTTGGTCACACCACATGACATTTTTTGAATCATTAAATTTAATCCTTTCTTGAAAATGGTATAAAAGTTGTTGAAAATCATATAAATCCAACATGTGTAAAAAATATATTTTTCCGACCTTATTTTTTAAACTAGATGTTTCCTCTTAATGTCATTGACCCACAACCCCGTTATTAACTTTGTAGGATATCGTGTCAATACAATGCTAAAATTATATAGAGGAGATTAAATTTGTTTGACAGAGACATTGTTCATGTACAGGAGTCTGGAGTTGAGAATGTGGGTCCGGTAGCTGAAGGTCTTAAGGTCGAGGGGCAGCTCTCCAAAGCACCTGAGCCCTCACCGGAGGCCAACAGTGACCTGGAGAAGCACTCTGCCCACCAGCCAGAGACAGAGACATCATCACAGCTGCAGTCTGACCCAGCTCTCATCCATGGATCAGAGCAAGCACAGGAAGCTCAGGTGTCTTTCCTCAAATAAATTCAGATTATCTAAAATCCTGATGGCCATAACAAATTTTTCTGTATTTTAGGTCACCCAAAAATGAAATGTCTGTAATTTCCTAATGCGCATTTCCTACTCCTTTAATGTCAAATAGTAACTGAATTTTGCTTGATCTACCAAATGTTTGCCAGGTAACGTCTCCAGAGACGAGTGAGGGTCGGGCTCAGCTGAATGCAACACATGTCAATGAAGACCCCAGCTCTGTCAGTGACACTGTTGAGGATGTCAGCGCCTGGACCCCTGATCATGAGGAACGAGATGCCCTTACAGGTCACTCAGAGAGCCCAGTATCTCCTAGCACTGATGTCGATTCATTCTCTGACTCATACACTCACATAAGTCCTACCTCTGGATCAAGTCCACTTCCTGCTTCAGTTTGTCATGAAAGAGACTGGTTTAAGTCCGATGAGGAGTCTCCGAGGAAAACCATAACCGAAGGTGAGTTATATACAATGTAAATGGTAGTGCCACATACTTTTTCCTCAGTGTATTTATAATCTAATTCATTCATTTGATTTGAAAGAAGTTTGTTTTTTTAACAAACTCTGTTTTGTGTATGTGTACATCTTGAAGTGTTGTTGGTGGTCAAAACGGAGCTTAACTGCAGTTGACAGGTCTGATATGGAATGATGATGGACTTGCATGATGACTGGTGGCAGCTTGACAGCTTGATTTCAGTTTAATGTTGTTCTTTATATATACATTACAGCGTGTCAACTCTGATTACATTTTGGATGCATCATTCTCTATGCTTTTTCCTCTCTCGTTTAAGTGTACTTTTGCTTGTATCTGCATCCTGAAAACCCTACGGACTTCATTCTGTATTTATTTCCCAAATATTTTTAAGATGCTGCATCAGTGTTTGTCTTTTAGTTTATTAAATTTATATATATGTCATTTGAAGGAAGATATGAGGCTACAGCGAAATCATTGTAGGACTCTGGCTGTGGTGCTTTAAGCAGCTTGTGTAACACATAACATACACTACCGTTCAAAAGTTTGGTTTTGAAAAACTTTTTTTTTTATACTCAAAAATACAGTAACAATAGTAATATTATGAAATATTTTTCCAGTTTAAAAGGATTTTTCTATTTTAATATATTTTGAATCGTAGTTTATTCCAAATATATAATTATATTATTCAAAGCTGAATTTTGATCACTACTCCAGTCTTCAGTGTCACATGATCATTCAGAAATCATTCTAATTTGCTGCTCAAGAAAAACTTCATGTGGTGCTTCATATTTTTGTTAAATTCATAGCATTTATTGAAAATAGAAATCTTTTGAAATATTATAAATGTATTTCCTGTCACTTTTGATAGATTTAATGAATCCTTGCTGCATACAAGTATTAATCCACACATTTTTAAACGGTATTGTAAATGTATGATCATTTTGTTTGGAAATGCTTCAGTATGGCGTGTTTTAGTCGTCTTGCTAATGTGCAGTGAGAAGAGTTTAAAGCTGGTTCACTGAAGACCAGACTGATGAAGTGACTGGGGAGTTCCAGAAATAGAGCCTCAGTCTCAGTGCACGAGTGGAGCCTTGATTCACCAGACAACCCTAACCCTACAATCAGAGGACAGTGAATGGTTAATCATATGTTCCAGGGCAAAGAAAAAAGATGTTCATCTCCTACTTCTGCAAATGACATTAGCTATTATATACCCCGACACATATGAAGCATCCATAAAGGCCCTCCTATACTATTTTAGAAAACGGCGATATGGCTGCTGTACTAACCAGCTGTGAAAAAAAAATATGTATATATATATATATTTTTTTTTTTCCCCCTGTGAAATACAATTGTTTAGATTTTTGTCAAAAAATCATAATTTTAATATCTACTGAATATTTCCCAATAATCACATGCTCTGTTTTTTTGTAGAGTCTAAAGAAGTGTTGGAACCAAAAGGGAAGGAGGGGGATGGTTTACGAAAGAGAAAAATCTCCCACCTGAGCTCTTTGGACAGGACTGAGGCAGAGGATGATGAAGAGGGAGAGGAGGAAGACTTTCAACCCCATCAAAGAGAAGAGGAAACCGTCTTTTCTTTGAACAAGTGCATCCTTGCAGCTGTCATTCTTCTAGGACTAGGAACCATTTTTTTCTCGGGTGAGCATGCGGGTCCTGTTTTCGCGCTCTTTTTCATTTGAGGCTTTTGGTCTAAAGATCATTGTATTCTCTGGATTCATTCGAAATGCAGTACGTAGGATATTAAAATATTTATAATTATTTGATTATCTGAATAATACTACTTATTAGATACTTAATTACCATATTCAGCACTAAAAAGTCTAGCTTGAAATTAGACATAATTAATAAAAATGCTATCTTTTTGCATTTTTCTTATTTCAAATAAAATGTATCATTGCTAATTATATATTATCAGCAGAACAATTTGAGTGACTTTTTAAAAATCCTAAAACTTTCTAGGTTTAAATTGGAATGTCAATCCAATTTTTTTTCGGTTTCATCTAGTAAAGACAGTTCTCATAGGCTGCCGTTATTAGGTTGTCAGTCACTAGAGACGTCTACATGAACTACATACTTAGAAATGTGTTTGTTTGAGAGAATGATCCCACACATTCATAATGATGGTTACAGTCAAATTCTCTCCTGGACAAACTGATATTGAAAATGGTTTCATAAAAGGGGCCATGTGACCAAAATGTACCTATGCAGTGGCCTTAATTAGATAGTAAATTTGAATATGTTCCTGTGTCTGAGACTAAGGTGTGTTGTTCCACAGGTGTTCTCATGGACCTGGATGGCGGTAGGAAGAGAGAGAGAGAGAGCGAGAGAGAGTGTGTGTGTGTGTGTGTGTGCCTGGTTTTCCCTACGTTATGGGGACCAAATGTCCACACCAATATAGTAATACCAGTACATTTTGACCTTATGGGGACATTTTTTTTGGTCCCCATGACAAAAGCAGCTTATAAATCATACTGAATGGAGTGTTTTGAAAAGGTAAAAATCCAGAACGTTTTCTGTAATGGGTAGGGTTAGTGTAGGTGGATAAAAATAATTACATCTATGGGAAGTCCCCATAAAACATGGAAACCTGTGTGTGTGCGTGTGTGTGAGAATGGAGCTAAAAGATAAGTTAGCTCAAAGTAATTTGCTGTTGCTGCATGTGCAATGTGCTTTTGAATATGTGCAAATAGAAACCACTGGTTCTCAACATTTTTGACTCCAAGCCTCCCCACCATATATTTAATGTCACATTTTTACCTGATGAAATATTTTAAAGCATGGCAAATCTAGGAAGCTATATATTCATAAAATGTATTAAAATGCCCATGACAGATTTGTATTCATATACATGACTTTTTAATGTATTTAAGCTTAGACTGCCTCATACAGTATATCCAGGGTTTCCAAGCCATTATTTAGTTTTTTTGTTTATGTTAATACTTGTTTTGTCATATTTTCCATTATTTTAATATATCTTGAGGCACCCTTGTGTGCTCCAACCCCCTGGTTGAGAACCACTGATACAAGCTCATATCTATCTCTGTATGCAACTCAAAAATATTTTATAGCCTGAAATATGTTTAATATCCCCCAAAATATTTTAATAACCGACTATACTGTATACTTTTGATATCAGACATTTTATAAAACATTTTAATACTTCATTATACCATCTAATAATAAGCGTATTATTTTTTTATTTGTAATTGTATTATTTAACTTCATAATTTAAAATCTTTGTGTGTGTGTGTGTAATATACTTATTTTGAATGATAGTTAATATTGAGAGTTGTTTTCTGGACACTGGCTAAATTATGTTTCCATCGAAGTCTCATGATTTCCAATAACGCATGGCAGTTGCATTTGAAATTGTTTGCGCAGTTTGTTTAATTTCCTGCGACGTCATATCAGATTAGTCACATGAACGATGCATACATTTAGAAAAATAAACGAAAACATTTTGATTATAGGTTAAATTCTGAACATTGCATGCAGTGCTTTAATCGCATGCTTTCTGTGATCCTTCTATCCCCATTTATTGAGTGTTACAGCTTCATGTTAGCTTCCCCATCTTCTTCACATTGACCTGTGTTGCTTTTTCATGATGTATGATCAAGTTTGCTTTTGTCAAGTTATTTTGCTTGCATTTTCCTCCCAGAAGCAGACATGGATGTTAAAGAGCTGAAGGACCCAACAAATCAGGTCAGATAATTTGCTCTTCTGTTTTATGTGTGAATTTTTATTTTATTTTTTTTAGACCTACAATTTATATTTTAGTTAGTATTATTTAGCCTTTTGAATTGTAGATGTATTTGTGTGTGAAAGGAGTGGCTGAACTCTGAAGTCTCCAAAGACACACCTGTTGGTCTTCAGCCTCCAGATATTTTAAGCAAACAGCCAAAGGAAGATCAGCAAATATTGGTACTAGAGGCACAACTCCAGGTACGGTGCAGTAGAAGTCCAAAAGAAACCCTGAAATCCATTCATAATGTTTAGTTTTTTTGCACCAAAAACAGTTCTCTCTCATTCTGTTCCTCAAGGTCTGTGGGACCAAACGCTGTTGTAATTTATTTTTGCATGACTGTTACGTACAATAAATCTGTATTACATAATTCTCTTTTATATTTACTCTTTAGATTTCCTATGAATGGTCCCTTTAAAGTGTTTCAGTTGTTCACTGTTCATTATTTGCCCTGTTTGTAAACTCAGCAGCATCAAGGTGAACTGAAAGCAGCGCAGCTTCTGGCAGAGGAGGGAGAGAAAGAGCGTGTGAGGAGAGAAGAGCTGGAGAAGGAGTACCAGAGGATAAAAGGAGAACTAGACAGAGTACCGGCTCTTCAGAAGGAGCTGGAGCAAGAGAACGAGAGAATGAAAGAAGAAAATGTGAGGGCAAAGAAAGAGCTGGAGGCCCTGCCATCACTGCAGAGAGAACTGGAGCATCTTAGGGCTAAAGTTTCACAGCTCACCCAGAGCACAGGTGCAGTAAATACATACTGACAGCAATGATCCATCACTGAAACGCATGTATTCTGTGAATTTAAAATCCAGTAGCAAATGCATATCTTTAACTTAAGGCACTTCTTAAAAATGCAATGCTCATGAAATATTGAATTGAACATGTTATATACTGTATGTGTATTGAATATATATGAAGACTCCAGCGGCAAAAGCTGATAAACGCCACCAAATCTCATCAAAAATGAGACCACGATATTGAGCGAATGCTCTCCATACATATATGTTGGAGCTGGTTTTGCAGCAAATGACTATCAAATTAGTTAAATACCGATGAATTGACTAAAGTGACATTTTTGAAAATAAGGCCTTTCAATAACTGACTAATAACCTTTTAATTGTCATTAAAGTGTAATTACTGAACCTAAACATAGGTTCAATAATAAAAATGCTTTTTTTACTAGAAAACATGCCCTTGCATCGGAAATCTCCATACTGTATATGTGACATATTAACAGTGTTATATTTATATAAATATATATAATTTTCCTCATACAATATTAGTATTATTATTATTAAATACATTTTTTTAAGTGTTGAATTTTAAAAATTAAATAACTGCATTTAAACTTTTCCAGAAAGAGTAGAACCTGTGCATCCCGTTGCAGCCTCAAGGATTCCCCCTGCTGGAGACAAAAAAGTTGTACCGCCCATAGAACGACAAGACATGAAGCACAGGAAGACTTCAGACAAAAAGAGTGAGGAGAAAGAACAAAGAAAGGGAGACAAAGAATGGAAAAAGAAGAAAAGTGGAACAAAGGAAGATGACAAAGAAAGGAAAGAGAGAGGGACTGAGGGAGAACGTGCTAAGGAACCGAAGGACTGGAAAAAAGATAAAAGCCACCAGGAAGAAGGTAAAGCAGGGAAGAGAAAAGAGTGGATGAAGGACAAAAAACGAGATGATGGTAAAATGGGTAAAGAAAGTGAAGACAAGAAACATTTTAAAGAGTGGGAGGAGAAAAAAGAATGTAAGGAAGATAAAAAGGGGAAGAAAGACAAACATGTAGGACAGGATGAGAGGAGGGGAGACAAAAAGGACTTGAAGGATACTGGGAAAAAGAAAGGGAAAGAGGAAAAGGAATGGAAACCGAGAGGGGAGAGGAAAGAGGACAAAGACTGGAAAAGCGATAAACTGAGTGGCGGGAATGAACATAAAGAATGGAAGGAGAAAAACAAAGATGAATGGAAAGGTGAAAAGGAGTGGAGAAAGGGAAAGAGTGAGGGAAAACACAGTGATAAAAAAGAGAAAAAATTGAAAGGAGAGAGAGAGTTTCCCAAAGAGCATGGTGGAAAAGAAATGAAGGAAAAGCACTGGAGAGAGAAAGAAAGAGAGTCAAAAGATGAAGCGTGGAAAAGAGAGGAATTAAAGGAGGAGAAAAAAACCAAGGCATTCGACCATAAAAATGAGGGGAAAAAGAGTCCTAAGGAAAAGGAGAAACCGCGGAAGGAGAGACATGAGCACAGAGCACCAGACGAGAGAACCTCCCATCACCATTCCGACCATGAGAACTACTGGAGCAAACAGAGAGAGCGGATACAGCACTATGACGGGCAGCGGGAGACGTGCAGCGGTGTGGCAGACTGCGCTCGGGTCGAGGGCCTCTCTCCTGTCAGCCTGCGGGACTTCCAGACGCTTCTCCAATCCTACCTGAACAAGCTCCAGGATCCCGAGGACCAGACCTCCAGGGAGGAAGAGCTCCATAAGCTGGTGAAGGAGTTCTTCACGGACGGAGTGTTCGCTCATGATCAGATGCCGTTCGGTGAGTTCGTGGATGACGTGGGGGACATTTTGGAAGACATGGCTGACGGAGAACAGAGCGACAGTGAAGGAGAGGAGAGCGAGGAATCTGATGACGATGAGATGGAGGAATTTGAAAGGGAGGCAATGGAGAAATTTGCGCTTCCAGAGGAAGTGAGGAAGGGAGAGCAGAAGAAAGAGAGCGGAAGAGTGAAAGGTTGAAGGTTCCTCAGGAGTTTTCAAAAATATCGGCCGTGATTTCCTGCTGGGCTGGTCTAAAGAGCATATTCATTTGGATCAGTAAGGCTTTGCTTTTTTCTTTTCATAGATAAAGCACTACTGTAAGACTTCAGTGATGTTAGTGTCCTCCTTCAAAACATAACAGCTGTTTCTGCTCACTTTTTATTATTATTATTATTTTTTTTACCTTTTATTTGAACATGTATAACATGGCCAGTTGACCATTAAATAAGTCGCTTGCTCAGTCATCTAAAGATCTGGGGCTGGATTCACAAAACTTTCTTAGGAATAAAACCGATTTTCTTCTTATTTTCTGCTTTGAGAAATGTTAAGAATATTGTCTTACCAACAAAAATTCTTAATCTCTATATATTTTTTTTCTTTTCATAAGAAAAACTAACGAATAATTCAAATTTTTGAACAATTTTAAAAATCATTGTAAATGTCATCAAGTTAGGATATAGATTAGGGGAGAGCAGGGACGAAAGTACCATTTTTCAGAAAAACGTAATTTTAAAAGATAATATTTTAGACCGATTTATATTTTTACTGTGGTCAATAACTCACAAGTGTGGTCTATAAATAGCAGGTGGTATTTTGTACAAATGTAGAATGACTACAGTATATTTACACTTTGAACATAAGCTGCACATTGTTACTTTTGACCCCATCAGGTGGGACGAAAGTAACACACAGGTGGGTCAAAAGTAACACAACAATACAAGCTAGATTTTTTTGTGATACTCTTGTTTTTTTTTTTTAAACATACCTGACTATGACCATGTTAATATGTAACTGCAACATATTTTGTCCTTTATCTTTGCAAAATAAATATTAAATTACATTATCATTTTAAAAGTTAAAGTTTATCAAATGTTTCAAATGTAACCTGACAGGACAAAAAAGTACCGCTTCATTAATTTACTTGACGTACTTGAAAACTGTATTTCGGACCTAACTGCGGAAAACGAGGACGGAATCACGTGATATTTGGCAGATCCGTCAAGGGTTGTGTGCTGAACGTGCTGTCATAGCTTGAAATGCAAATGTAGTCAAGGGCTCTGAGAAAATCGCTTTGTTACTTTCGTCCCGTGTTACTTTCGCCCCGGTTCTCCCCTACACAATTGTTTAACAAATTAATTGGCGCATTCAAATAATATTAAAGGGTTAGTTCACCCAAAAATGAAAATTCTGTCATTAATTACTTACCCTCATGTCGTTTGACACCCGTAAGACCTCCGTTCGTCTTCGGAACACAAATGAAGATATTTAAGTTGAAATCTGATGGCTCTGAAAGGCCTCCATTGGCACAATGGCACGGTTCACTCTCAAGACCCTTAAAAGGTACTAAAGACGTCGTTACAAAGTCCATCTCACTACAGTGGTTCTAAAATAACTTTATGAATCGGCGAGAATAGTTTTTGTGTGCAAAAAAACCCTAAATAACGACTTATATAGTGATGACGATTTCAAAACACGGCCTCATGAAGCTTCGAAGAGTTATGAATCAGTGAGTCGAATCTTGATTCGGATCGCGTGTCAAACCGCCAAACTGCTGAAATTTGGCGATCCAAACTGCTGATTAGTATTATATTTGTTGTAATATAAGACAAATTTAACCTCAAGTGTAGGTTAGTATACAATCAAAGTCAAATCATTTCAAAATGAGTGATCATTTTATCAAGATATTCCTGAATCCAGCTCCAGGAATTGTTTTTTTTGGGGACTGATCTACTGTTATGGCACATCAGGTTTATGTTTAAGAACTGGCACATCTCGCACAAATATGTTTGTCTGGGAATATTCATCAGAAGAATGTAGTTGAGTGTTAGAGTTACAGTCAAAGCTCATTTCTAATAATATTCTTATTTTGTCTGTCTTTTAAAGTACTCACGTAACTATCCATGTGCATTAAGATCATACTTGACTTATACACTTTACTGATATTGAATAGAGATCTACTGATAGACTATGTTGGAGTTTTATTAATGTTCATCATTTTTGTTCCTTAATTATTTTGTTTGTCATTAGGGTTAGGACTGTTGACCCATCGTTTTTTAATTTGTTTGAGAGTTTCACTGTTATTTATACATTTTAATTGAGGATATATTTAGTTGATAACATGCCTGTATTGTCTGGCCCTTGTAATTGTTAAAAACTGTTGCTATAGGCAACAAAAATATAAGCAAATCCTAAGAAAAGTGCAGGCCATTTTAGTTTTATGTAATGCAGTAAGGTGAGTGAAGATTGTAATTTTTAAGGTGTGTAATATGTGTTTTTGATCTGAATCCTATTGCACTTGTGTCAAACTATACACTGCACATTTCCAGCTTTCACAGATCCTGTGCTTTGCTGAACTGTCCAATGCAAAAACTCCAGTATTGTAACTTTAACTACTTAAAGGCAGAAGTTTGTCAGAGACCACTGAAGTGTAACAAAAATTGCAACACATAAATGTAATAAAGTATTTTGCCTTTTTTTTAAAAAGTTTTAATTGCTGAAGTTCAGATGGTTATGGTAGTGGGAAATGTTTTTGCTGTAAAACTTTTTACAGAATAAAGAGGTGCAAACGTTTATGCATGATGTGTTTCTTTTCAGTGATTGTTATTTGCTATACGTGTTGTGCATTTTTAGGGAAATGTCTAAACGAGGCCTGCTTCAGCGACTGGTAAAACTACCTTATCTCTTCATCACAACAGTCCCTGAATAGAAATAAACAGCGGAATATAAAAAAAAACGTTTTCTCGGTTCCTCATGTGCTGCACTATATCTGAACACAGAGAGCCTGGATTTCTGCATAAATGTCAAATGAACCGTGTTGTTGTTGTTTTTTCGAAAATCAGATCATATTTTAAAAGAAATTAATGCAGAAATCAGAGTCCTTATTGAATGAATGGACAGATATTTTTCATCTGTATTTTACTTATTTTCTCAAGTCAGTTTGATGGAACCGTTTAAAAAAAATGTCCCATTTAAGAATAATTAAGACAAACTGGTGGTTCAGTGAGAACCATTACAAAGCAAAGGGGCAGAGCTTAAAATGTGTGTGTGTGTGTGTGTGTGTGTTTCACAGTGAAAGAGGAAGTGAGGGAAATAATAGTTCATGCAAGATCTGAACAAGTGCAGTGTAAGGTTAAAGGCGAATGGAAAAACCTCTGAAGAGTCAAGGAATAGGAACAGATTTGTTTGAAGTTGCTCTAAAATGGGTGTGACTGACTTCTGGTGGAGATTTGCACTGGGTTTAAGTATCTGCAATGTTGTTTTTACTCTTATGACTAAACGCTGCATAACCAGCGAGGAACATCTCCTCAGAGACATGCCCAAGAAGACGCCACACTGCAAGCATCATCCAGGAAGGGGTCCATACACCGACTGCAATATTCTAGACCTGCGCACTGATCTGTCAAAGGTAGGCCTTGAAGTTAGATCCCTTTGTATCTCCGGCGATGTAGAAAGCATTCCTGCGAATGCCTTTTCACACTTACCTTCTTTGGAGGTCCTTCAAATCGATGGTACAAGCCTTGAGAGGGTTCAATCCGGTGCCTTTTCAGGACTCCCCAATTTGAAGCTTCTGAGGCTGCTTTTCAGCGATTATAACTGTAGAACCATTGCCATGGAAAGTCTTGCGTTTGCTGGTTTGACTAATTTGGAGGAGTTGACATTGACAGGTCTGAATTTAGCCAACATATCCAGCAGTATATTTGATCCAATGGTTAGTGTAATCAAACTAGAAATTACCAGAACTTGTGCACTGGACCTTAGTGATATTTTCTGTTATCTTCCGGATGGAATGTCCAATCTGAAGGACCTGGATGTGATAGACAGCGGGATTTCAACGATTGAGACCAAAGAATGTCCAGGGGGATCAAAGACCTGGCCTGTGACTGTTCTTTCTGGGATTCGAAACCTTTATCTAATAGGGAACAGTATCAAAATCATTCAAGCAAACTCGTTAGTTGTGTTCCAGAACCTCTCCAGCCTTCTTCTGGAGTTCACAGGCGAGTCTCTGGATAGCATTTGGGAGTCTGGGATTGGAAAGGTCAGTGAGTTGAGTTTGACAGGGAATGCAGTGCAAAAATACTCAACAAACTTCAAAGATTTGTGTCACCTCGCCTCCAACCTTCATCTTCAATCCCTCTACCTAATTTTTACATCAACAGACAGATTGTCTGCAGAGGACTTAAAAGATTGTGGGACAACATTGACGAAGTTATTCATCAGCAGTTCGGAAGTAGACTACCTGGACTTTAGTTTCTGGACAGGAAACACAGGTGTACAAGCACTGCAAATGGCCTATATGAAGTTGACAGAAGCACCGTTCTGTGTTGCTGTGAAGGGGACTGTGTGGTCCTTAACCTCGCTAGACCTCACCGGAAACTCAATTACAGACATTGCCGGAGACCAGTTTGCTTGTATGCCTCTTCTCAAGCAGCTCTTTCTCAGTAAAAATAGCATAAAAACCCTACAGCTCAATGCATTCCGTGGTTTGCATCACCTTAAAATTCTCAAGCTTGACTCAAACAAGATCTCTCAGCTTACTGCAAAGGATTTCAGAACCCTTCAGGCTTTGGAGGTCCTGCTTATCGATGATAACATCATTGAGGCTATTGAGGACGGAACATTTCGGGACCAGCGGGAGCTTCGTGAACTGTCATTTGGTAGATTGGAGTATGTTTATGAGTTGCATCTAAATATGATTTTTTATGGGTTTCCACGGAAAATACAACGGCTAAGTATCGATGCACATTATGGAACAACTTTTTACCTGGGAAGTACACCAAAGCTGGAGGGAACGTTTCTCCTGGAGCTAAATGGAGACCGGCTGGATTTTGCAGACTGTAATGTTTCTGTTTTCACATCAGTTCGAGAGCTGAAAGTGAACTGCACCTTTTTCTTATGCAAGAACCACTTCATGGCACCTCATTTCCCAAACCTGGAATCTTTTGAGATCTTGGTAGAAGCTGAAGGAGCACATCTCAGTTACACTAAAATCAATACACTTCACCGTCTCAAGCGTCTCAAGCTCACCAACCTGAACTTCTTTAAATATACAGATGCAGGAAGTGTCTTCAGGAACCTAACACAACTCCAAACCCTGGTGCTGGTAAACTGCCATCTCAGCTTTTTGACCGGGAGTATGTTTGAAGACCTGGCGTCTCTGCAGCTGTTCCGTCTCTACAGCGACAGTCCTCTGGTCTTGATTGACGGTATGTTTGAAGTTTTGCCAGCGCTAACAGCGTTTGTTCTTGACAGAGTGGATTTCCAATGCAGTTGTGTAAATGGCTGGATTCTTGATTGGGCGGAGAGCACGGAAAAGGTCCAGGTTATCTACTTGCAGAAGCAGGACTGTGTCTGGCACTATAGGAAACTCAACTTTGTGGCAACCATGGAGAGGCTATGTCAGACTGACGCACAGTACATTTGCTATGTGGCCACAGCAGGCAGCATTTGTCTTCTGCTGTCGGCGGCCATTGGATATCGCTTTGCTCGCTGGCCTTCAGTAGTCCTCTTCTTCCGCCTGAGAGGATGGGTGGAGAGGAGGTTTGGTAGGCAGTGGCATAAGAGGAGGAGAAGAGTCGAGGAGATCGAGGAGATGCAGTACGATGCCTTTGTGTCTTTCTGTAGCCGAGATGAGGCCTGGGTACTGGGGGAGATGGCTCCTCGGCTGGAGGAACAAGGGAACCCGAGACTGAGGCTCTGTTTGCACAGCAGAGACTTTGAGGTGAGGTTTATACAAATTAAATGATGTTCTGTTTGATGTTCTGAATTTAAATACAATGAAATACAGAAGTAGTGGTTGAGGTACCTGCTTTTAACTCTTTCCCCGCCAGCGTTTTTAAATAAAAAAAGTTTTTTTTTGATAATTTTCACAAAATGTTCATGGCCCCCCAGAATATTTTGTTGTATGAATATCTGAACATGCAATGTGTCCAAAGAAAGAACATATCCTCTGCTTTTACACAAAAATATTCTAGCTAATATTATTTTTTTATGAAGACTTGAATGTGGTTCAATTTAATAAAAAAAGCAACATTTTGAGCAAAAATCTGAGAAAACAACACGTTTTTGTAAAAGATTACATACAGATCAGATTCAAAATGATCATCAAAAGATAGAGTAGATCGAGTTCATCAATACCATCAAAGCTTGCACAGTCCTTGTCCTGGGTCGACATTTCATTCAGTAATATTAGGCAGTTTTGATTTATATGGTTTAATATTGACGATGGGTAATCCCAAATATAAGTGTGTCCCAAATCGTAGTATATTGAAAAGAGTATTCCAAAGATACCCGGATGGTCTACTATTTGCAATCAGAATTTGTATTGCAGATTGAAGCACTCTAAAAAAAGAAGAAAATTGTAGACAATCCGGGTATCTTTGGAATAGACCTACTCTTTGCAATATCCTACGATTTGGGACATACTAATTCTATTTTCAAATACTATTTAGTACGGATCGTGTGCGCATTGGGACCCAGGGATGCTCTCTTGTTTTCCGTCAAATGGTTGACCACTGCATAGGCCTACGTCTGTGTCCTGTCACAGAATGCGGCGAAAACTCATAAATAATTAATAGTTGATATTTAGATTAAGGTGCGAACATGTCGATAAGGCACTTTGATAATGTGACTAAAATAGGAATACTCCACATGACTTAATTCGATTTGTGTCTACTTCGAGTATGACTTTAGCAAGATTAAGGTAATTAGAAATTGCTGTTTACACGGTAGTTTCTTAATCAGAGTATTGTCTTAATCAGGTTAATATTGGAGTACTGTTGTCCATGTAAACTTATGGCGGGAAAAGAGTTAATAAGCATTTTCTGTTTATTCATCTCCCTCATGTAGTCTCACTGTAAAAAAAATTAATAAATGAAATAAAAAATCTTGTGAAACATGCAGGTGGGTAAAGATATCATGGACAACATCACTGAGAGTATCTACAGCAGTCAGTGCACGGTGTGTTTGATCAGCCGCCGCTATCTGCGTAGTGACTGGTGCAGTCTGGAGATTCGAGTGGCCACACACTGGCAGCTGGAAGAGCAGAAACACCGACTCATCCTCATCTTCCTCGAACACATCTCTCCGTTTGAGCTCTCTGCTTTCCATCGGTGATTAGGGGAAGATGGAAGATACCTCCCTTAAAGGGATAGTTCACCCAAAAATGAAAATTCTGTCATCATTTACTCACCCTCAAGTTGTTCCAAACCTGTATGAGTTTCTTTGTTCTGCTGAACACAAAAGAAGATATTTTGAAGAATGTTTGTAACCAAGCAGCTAGAGCAACCATTGACTACCATAGTATTTTTTCCCCCTACTATGGTAGTCAATGGTTGCTCTCTCTGCTTGGTTACAAACATTCTTCAAAATATCTTCTTTTGTGTTCAGCAGAACAAAGAAACTCATACAGGTTTGGAACAACTTGAGGGTGAGTAAATGATGACAGAATTTTCATTTTTGGGTGAACTATCCCTTTAAGAAAAATATGCATTTACAGCAAAACTGCAATTTAGAGATGAGTTTAGGAAGTACACGGTGACATTGGATCATCCAAAGCTACTGTTCAAAAGTCAGAGGTCCATAAAAAAATAAATTAATACTTTTATCCAACAATGACACATTAAACTGACCAAAAGTGACAGTAAAGAAAAAAAAAAAATATTTCAAACAAATGCTGTTTCTATTTGTAAAAAAAAAAATCTTGATAAAAAATGTATCATGGTTCCCTCAAAATATTACAGCTGAGCTCTCCAGTTTTCAACATTGATAGTAAGAAATGTTTCTTGAACAGCAAATCAGAATGATTTCAGAATTATGTATTGCAGTATATAGTATGCTAATCATTTAATACGATTTTAACTATTTTAAAGTATTTGTACCAAATCAAATATTGAATGTAAAATTGTGTCTTGACAATTTAGTTGCAAATTTAAACAAATTACTGTAATCAATTAACATCCCATTAAGAAATATAGGTTACATAAAAATGTGTATTGTACTTACTAATAAAGTTACATTTAGGTTTAGGGTTAGTTACTTGTAATGACATAATTTACTGGTATTACTAGTTTAAGTACATGTAACGTGTAACTATGTCACCTTAGAATAAAATGTTACCAAAACTTAGTTAATCTAATTAAAAGTTTATTTAATAATAGCATAATGAGATGAGTTTTAGTGATATTTATGGTAAGAGGAAAATGAAAGGTGGGGAGGACATCTTACACCATCTTACTCCATTGTTTCTAATTTCATTTTTTTTTTTTTTCAAACAGATTAATAGAATCATGTTATAAATTGTCTAAATACATTTATCATTACTTTCCATAGTTTGGCCAGACTGGTGAGATCCCGCACATATCTGGACTGGCCAGAGGATGAAGCTGACAGAGTGCACTTCTGGGATCGGTTAAGGAGGAACATTGCAGAGGAAGACATGGTGAGTCTGAATGGTTGAAAAGATGCAACATTTAGTATGACTACAATATAACAAACATCTAAACTGAAGCTTCAAAAAAGAATCATGTTACAGGTATCAAAAACTATATTTGAAATAATATCCTAATTGTTTTACAGGAAGCTTCTTGAAACTACACCGTTAAACATCTGGTGTGAATGAACACAAGGACTGTGGTCAAAGAGCAGTGAAAACAAATCTTATTCCATTCCATTTGAAAAAAATGCCTGTTACACTTATAAATGCTTATCAGTGTTAATTCATGAGTATATGGAACAACTTGTTGATTCGTGTTTTTTAAAGTGTTAATCCTAACTTCATTTTTAATTTGATTAAAAAATGAATAAATTGCTCTTATCAATGTCTTTTCTTTATAAATGTCTGCTCATAAATGTACATTCTACACAGAGTGCAGCTTTCACAAGTTACATCTAGAAGAGATACTCTTGCAAATATAATCACTATTATAAATATCTAGGAGGAAAGACAGAGAGAGGGTATAAACACTCAAGTGTAAAACCACAACCTACCATTGGTGCTAAAGTCATTTCTGAATAGAAAACGTTTTCAGTTCCCTTTCGAAAGGGAACTCGCGATGCGTCAGCTGACGCTACGGGGGGAACGCCTCCAGCGTGACAGGTGTCTGAACTACTATCGAATCACGGCAATCCTATTGACAGGCGAAAGCCAATGATGTCATCAAGGTGCGACCAGGAAGTATATAAGGGCGCCTTTTGTCTGAATGCTTCGAGTTAAGGTAATCCAAATTCGTGTATTTCTGCCGGGGATCAAGAGCATGCTCATTCAGCTCTTATGAAACTGTTTGTTTGTTTGTTGTGTATGTGAGCGTTTGTCAATCCGAGATCGCTCCGTTCTCGTCTGATTCTCTTCCTGAGGGAAGAGGGTTTGTCATCCGAGACTGATGATGCGGTCCCGCTCATGCCGAGGCTGAGCGTGGACGCGTGTCACGGGTTTCTTGGATAGAGCTCGCTGAGGCGGCTGACGAGACTTATCTGCAAGTGCTCTAGGGATGGCGGAAGGGAGATTAATCTTTTTGGCCATCCCGACTGTGTATGCTGAGCCTTTGAATGTATATAAAACACGCTGCAGGCGGGCTGCGGCTGCCATGTTGGTGCGTTAGAAGAGAAATAACCCATATTCGACTTGTTCACTGACATAGAGGATAAGAGAATATGGGTATGTGTCATCGGGTGGATGAGGACACTGAGAGCTCCAACCCTGCCATCTAATAGTCGGGGAGCCAAAGTCTCAAAAGCTCAATAAAATGGGTTGAACCTGACATGGTCTGCCATACTTTTTATTTGTGTTTTTTCTGTTAACTTTGACCCTAAGAACCAATAATTGGAGGGTCTGCTCTGCCGGAAATATCGCGAAAAAAAATTGTGGCCATTTTCATGTATGCACCCTTTATTTTTATCAGAAAAATGTGAAAAATGACTTTTTTCCTCAAATCCTCAGTGGGTTGGGTAGGCTGTCAATAAATGCATTCCAGATACACAGAACACATGTGCTGACAACATCCACTGAAAAAATAACTCTTAAAACACATTTCTACATGATTTTGCATCAATTTAATGCAAGAAATAGGCGTTTTCTCACTTTTTTTCTAATATTTCAATCTTTACTTTATTGGCAATCAACTATTCCCCCAAGTTATGACATCAGTCAATATGCCATTCTTTTCACCAAATAGTATACTCATTCCACAGAAAAATTTATAAAAATCCAATCAAAATCAATGGATCTGTGATGATTTCACTACTAGTTGGCGATCAACAAGCTCAGAACCTCAATAGAATTTTACGCTACTCTCAAAATTATGAAAAACATGCTGGATATTTAGCATCATGGCACACTTATGATCTTAGTAATTTGAATGAGTTTGGAACAGCCAACAAACGGTAACCAACGGTTACCAACGGACTTCGAAGCTGCTCATCATTGTCTGTGGTATGTGACAGGTCTGCCCCAGCATTTTGGGAAAAGAACGGTAGGCCTAATATGGATATTGTAATGGTAATTAACTGAAAGGACCACGCCAGTCTTCAAACAAGTATATTTCTGTTGATTCCTCATCCCAAACGTATCCCTGTAGCAGCAGCAGAATTCATTCTCTACTAGTTTACTTAGCTAGCTTTAGCCGTTTTAGCTAATTTTGGTGGTTTCTTTAAACGGCCATAAGGAATGGGGTATTTTTTTTAAAAGTACGTCTACGACTGCTCCCTGCCGGTCAGCCGCTTCAGGGGGTCGGGAACGAGGCTCGGTTGACACCCGAGGCCAACCTCGAGAGGCTGGTTCCCTTAGCAGATTATCTCGGTGCATGGTTATGCCTTCCGAATATATCTTATATTACCCTCTCCTCAAGTTCAACTGGTTGGTCTGGACTGCAATGGTCCCAGAGCAGGTTCGGGTAAGGGAACAGGAAGTTCACTCTTAGTTGGTAAAGGAGGCCATAGAAAGTGTTCCTCCGCCAGACAAGGAGTACGGGTTCTACAGCCGGTACTTCATAGTTCCCAAGAAAGATGGGGGGGGGGGGTTGCATCCAATTTTAGATCTGAGGTACTTGAATCGTTCTCTTAGGAGATTCAGATTTGAGATGCTCACAATTCCAACCATCGTAAGTCAGATCCAGTTTGAGGACTGGTTTGTCACGATACTTCCATGTATCCATCCTTCAGGAAGTTCCTGAGGTTTGTTTTCGGGGGGTGAAGCATACCATTATCAGGTTCTTTAGTTTGGCCTGGCTTTTCCCCCTTGCATGTTCACCAAGTGCATGGATGCAGCTCTGGCTCCAACTGAGTCTCAGAGGCATCCGTGTACTGAACTACATCGACCACTGGCTCATATCGGCCCAGTCGCGAGTAGTGGCAGTTCGGCATTGAGATGTCGTCCTTGGCCTTCTTGGCTCATAAATTGCCTTAAAATGCTGGCGGTCTACAAAGCTCTGAGGAGCTTTTTCCCGGACCTCCGCGGCCACCATGTCTCATATCTAATTCATCAAGGGGCTCTGAGGTCGCAGTGGTCAGCCCTCTATGCAGACTGGCACACCAGATCCTCCTGTGGTCCCAAGGGAGACTGTTGAGCGATATATGTCCCCGGGGACCAAAATCAGGGAACAGACGTCCTGTCAAGGCAGGGGCTGAGGCCTGGGGAGTAGCGACTTTACCCAGAGGTGGTGAAAGACATGTGCGAGAGGTTCGGCCCAGTGGAAGTGGATCTGTTCGCGTCTCGAGAGACATCCCACTGCCCTCTGTGGTTTTCTCTCAAGTGCAGACGTGGCTGCTGCGTCTATGCATTTCCCCCGTTCACTCTGCTCCCGGGAGTCTTGGAGCGGGTCTGCCAAGAAGTGATCAGCCTACTTTTAATAGCAACCTGCTGGCCGACCCAGGTATGGTTCTCGAACATCGTAGCACTGCTAGCAGGCCTCCCGTCTCAGGCAGGGGGCACAATATTTCACCCCCGGCCAGAGCTGTGGAACCTTTGGGTCTGGCCCCTGAGGGGGCCTGGTACCTAGAGGCGGGCCTATCGGCATGTGTAGTTGAGACCTTACTCAGCTCCAGGGCTCCTTCCACGAGGAGATAGTACAGCATGAAGTGGAATGTGTTTTCCACTTGGTGTAGAGAGCGTTAGGTGGACCCAGTCAACTGCCCAGTGGCTTCAGTGCTGGAGTTCGTCCAAGATGGTTTCTCCGCCGGTCTTACCCCATCCACACTTAAGGTGTACGTGGCTTCCATTGCAGCTTTCCACTCGTCTGTAGGTGATGGGCCTCGGGGTAAGCACCATTTGGTTGTATGTTTCCTCCATGGAGCTCGGAGGATGAGGACTGCGACTTAGTCCAGAGTCCCAACTTGGGATCTAGCAGTGGTTCTGGAAGGGTTGTCTGCGGCTCCCTTCGAACCGAGTCAGATGAGGCAAAGAACCTGACCTTTAACCCTCTCGAGTCGGCAATCACGCCGGGGTGATTGGCTTGCTTTTTTTCTTATCAGTGCCAAAGAGACTCAAATAACTGTCGTTTTTTATCATTCAGGCAAGTGTCATACATCATTATAATCTGTTAAATTCTATTTTTTTTACTACAGTCACAATAAAAACAAATGGTTGTGCTTTTTGCAAAATAAAGAAATCAAACATGATGCGCAATCTGCAGCCTCTCTGTCAAAGACGTTCATTCAGATAGTCTTCAGAAAATGACCTCTATCTTAATGAATACTTGTCTGACAAACATGAGCCATAAGTCTAAAGAAACGCTGAAATGTCAGGTTTTAAACACTGTAAACCAAATCAAAAACAAATATTCTGTGTTTATGTAATCCGTTTGAAAGCAGATCGATGTTAGTTATTCCTGAGCGGCTCATTATAGACTAATGCGACCACGGCCACGAAGCATGCGCTCTATTGAGATTCAAATACTGAGGCGACGCCCACACACACATCAGCTCAAACACATTGTGCACGAGGGCGCACTGAAGAAGATATCTTCTTCATGCATGATATATATCTGCATGATATATATCATGCATGATATATATATACCTGACATATATATGATATATATATGTCAGGTATCACCATGTGACATTGACATAAACAGCTTCCAGAAATCGCTCTAACAATGTTAGACTAACATGCAGATAGACAAGTTTGAAGATAATAAACACACAATTGCAACAATATATGGCTTATCTGTGTTATTTATACCATGTTGGGTGTTTTCATAATAGATTATATATATAATGCAATGCAACTCGAGCTTTAATAATTATGCAGAATATTGTAAAATATATTTTCTGTCTGATTTTTTGATCCAAAGCCAAATGAGATCACATAAGGTTATTTAAAACAATTGGTGTAATAAATCATAAATTATAGTTTAATAAATCATAAATTCTTGTGGCAGAGAATATAGATCCTTTGTTCTGTT
Source organism: Gobio gobio (assembly GCF_949357685.1). Taxonomy (NCBI): domain Eukaryota; kingdom Metazoa; phylum Chordata; class Actinopteri; order Cypriniformes; family Gobionidae; genus Gobio; species Gobio gobio. The sequence goes on along the minus strand of NC_137108.1, from coordinate 26,292,553 downwards.
GCTCTCTGTCACATAGGCCTACCTGCAGCTCATTCATTATGCAGCTCATTAATGCGAGTCCTTTGTTATCTCAGGTGCTATCTCATCATTATTCATTAGATACCACGCCTCCTCGCATATTGGCTTTGTGAAGAGAAACTGTCTTACAAATTTTAAATCAGTGTATTGTTTTATGTGAATGAGTAGGCTCAATGATTCTCACATCAGTATAAAGAAAAAACTCTATGCAAATACAGACAGGAGTCAAAAGTCTTGGGAACAGATACCTATTGTGTGTTTTGAGGCCTTAATTTTAAAACAAATTTTTTTGTTTTTTCAAAATCTGTGCATAAACATTTTTCTCTCAAAAATACAAGCATGTACATACATGTTGCTCACATATTATAGTAGCCCAGTTTGTGCTGAATACAGTGTAATTACACGTTTGCCATTAATGTGTTTATAAGCAACTGAAAAAATACAAATGTCAGAGCATGTCAAAACTTCTAAAGGGCCCCAAAACAGCTCAGACTCCTAGGGGTTAAGGTGGCCTTTCTTCTTGCTATCACTTACTGAGGAGGGTGGGGGACCGGGGTCGGTTACGCCAACTTGCCTGGAGTTTGCCCCTGGCGGAATTAAGGCCATCTTACTTCCAAGGCCGGGCTATGTGCCCAAGGTGCCATCGAGTGTGGCACGGTCAGTGGTTCTTTAGGCCTTCCATCCTCCACCTCACGTGACGGCGGAAGAAAGGAGACTTCATCTGCTCTGCCTGGTCAGAGCAGAGTTCTGGAAAAAAGAGTTTATCTGGAGAAGTCTTCACAGTGGAGGAAGTCAGACCAGTTGTTGGTGTGCTTTGGCTCATCCAAGAAAGGGCTCCCTGCGCCAAAACAGACAATCAGTAAGTGGATTGTCCAGGCTATAGCCACGACTTATCAGGTGCGTAATTTGCCTTCACTGATAGCCGTGAGGGCTCATTCCAGAGACATGGCATCCTCTGTGGCCCTCCTTTCTGGAATCTCGCTTCAGGAGGATCAGCCGGGTGGGCCACCCCGCACACCTTCATTAGATTCTACAATCTGCAACTCCCTGCGACGCCTGGCGCTAGGGTGCTCGCGTCCTAAGTGTGCCTGGGTTCCAGCTTCACACTAGGGTGGGCGTGATTCTCGTGTGGCCTAGTGGGTATTCGTTCCCCAAAGTGTCGTTAGATGCAGTGCGAGTTCCCTCGAAAGGGAACGTCTCGGGTTACAACTGTAACCCTTGTTCCCTGAGAAGGGAATGAGACGCATGGAGCGTCTGCTTGATCGCTATGCTTAGGAGCAACCCCAAAGTGTCGTTAGATGCAGTGTCTCGTTCCCTTTTCAGGGAACAAGGGTTACAGTCGTAACCCGAGATGATTTCTTTCACCTGAATGCACAATATTTCCCATTTGCAGATTTGGTTCTGATCTTATTTTAGGATTAAACAAGAGAGGAGAAGCGTGGAGGAGAGGAGGAGAAGAGAGAGGAGTGAACAGGAGAGAACAGGAGAAGAGTGATGTGAATTGGAGAAGAATGAAGGATGAAGCCTGAGTTCTCAACCAAACAGCTGAAGAGAAACCTGCTCAGTCCCAACTATACTGCTTGCATAATATGTCAGAAAACAGACAGTGACGCTGGTCCTCTTCAGAAACTGACAAATCAAGGCTACCCTTCCCTCCTATATGCTGTAACCAACAGAAAGGATGATGTCTCATCCAGACTTGACAATGGGCTGAAACCTCAATGTGACTTTCTGAGGAGGAATACTTTGTGGCACACACAATGTTGTGCGAGGTACACAGATCGTAAAACTGTTGACCAGACGAGGAAAAAAGTTGAAAAGCCAGAAGTCAAGCTCTTTCATCCAGCTCATTTCAATTATTCCATGGTGACAATGCGGGCAGATCAGTAAAGCATGCACGACCAGGGGGAATAGATCCCTCATTTTGATCGCCACTTATGACAGACAGAATGTTTGGGAAAAAGCAAACAAACTTGAAGAGGAAGAGATACTACACAAGATTTGGGGTCCTGATGGAAACAAGTGTACTGATATAATTGCTGAGGTCTTCTGGTAACACAAGGAATGCATGACCAACTACCTGACAAAGCGTCTTCGTTCACAGGAAAGGGCTAGTACTGCCACCACTCCATATGATGCTGCACTGAACCAACTCATATCTAGGATAGATGAGCCCTTTTTCAAAGAGCCATATTCTTAGTTACAGCTTTGAGGGATGAATTCTGTAAATACTTGGAAAGCCATGGAGTTCAGAATGTTACCTCATACAGATGTCAGTCCTTGATTGCCCGCCTTAGAAGGCACAATGAAGTAGGTGGCAATTGTAAAATAATGGAACAGAAAGTATGTTCTAGCCTGAATGTTCCAGCAGAAATTAATGTTGGCTGCATGCTCTCAAATTTGAAGGAACTTTAAGGGTTACTTCAGGGATTTAGCATTAAGCTTTGTATCAGTAGAAACCCGGTAGTATATTCAAATTATGGTACTTTCCCCCTCATATCCCCCTGAGACTAGAGAATTATGGATTTTATTTCTGGAAAAAATCCTCAGATGATGCAAATATCTGAGTTGACACCAGATGACACCATAGTCTCTTCCTACAACACTGCAAAGAGAATATGGAAGGACCTCCAAAACCAATGTAAGCAGATCCTGAAGGAAGCAAGAGAAGCCAGAACAGCTCAAGCCAGTGGAAGTCAGCAGATGCCTGGAAGTATGACTGAAGACCCGTCACTGCAGCTAGAGATATCATACCTAGAGACGCATCCCGAAGAGTGAGCTCTAACCTGTATAACCACCTGGCATGGATGATAACAGATGCAACTCCACAGTTAGGTGAGGACGACCGGGTGAAAGTCAGTCCTAAGCAGCAAGAACAAGTTCTCAACCTTGCCCAGGATGTCTGCCAAGCAGTTGCCAAGATCACAACACTCTTCCATTGGGAGAACAGGGTTATGTTGAAATTAAAAAAGATGCCTAGACCATGATGTTTAATAATGTGGACATTAACAACCATGTTAAATATCCAGTATGTCTATCGGAATTTTGAGAGTAGCCTAAAATGCTATTGAGGTTCTGAGCTTGTTGATCGCCAACCAGTAGTGAAATCATCACAGATCCATTGATTTTGGTTGGATTTTTATACATTTTTCTGTGGAATGAGTATACTATTTGGTGAAAAGAATGGCATATTGACAGATGTCATAACTTGGGGGAATAGTTGATTGCCAATGAAGTAAAGATGAAAATACTGGGAAAAAAAGTGAGAAAACGCCTATTTTTTGCATTAAATTGATGCAAAATCATGTAGAAATGTATTTTAAAAGTTATTTTTTCAGTGGATGTTGTCAGCACATGTGTTCTGTGTATCTGGAATACATTTATTAACAGCCTACCCAACCCACTGAGGATTTGAGGAAAAAAGTCATTTTTCACATTTTTCTGATAAAAAATAAAGGGTGCATACTCTAAAATGGCCACAATTTTTTTTCGCGATATTTCCGGCAGAGCAGACCCTCCAATTATTGGTTCTTAGGGTCAACGTTAACAGAAAAAACACAAATAAAAAGTATGGCAGACCATGTCAGGTTCAACCCATTTTTGAGACTTTGGCTCCCCGACTATAAGTCTTCAAAATGATATTTTGCAAATCTATTGGCAGGGCATACACAGCAGCAGGTCAGCCCAGTGCTACTTCTCTCACCATGGCGGTGTTGCAAAGATGCGCACCAGGCAGATCGGCTGAGGATCTCAATCAGGGCTTGTTTTCTGATGAGGTGGTGGTGCACCAGCCGGAGACTTAGGACCAGCATCGCTGAAGTGCATTCGGCAGCGTCTGAGGACCTGCATACCATTGAGATCCGGGTCCCTGGCAGGCGGGAGGCGTCACGGTCCAAGGACCGAAGACGGGGCCCAAGGGCCAGCATTGCCTCTCTGGCACCCCCTCAGTCGAGGGTGGGGCGCACAGAGGCGGACTCCCGGGGGAAGTAGGAGTTCTATATCACAATCGCAGTTTAAAAAAAAAAAGAAGCGTTGATGATGGGTCTCCTTCTCGAAGTAAGAATTGCATTGACCCTCACTCCTCTACTTCATCTCCTCCCCAGGCGCTTCTTACATCCGGCCTGGGGTGGGCCCGTGATGATGATATTCTAGGCCCGCCGGGCTGGTCTCTGAGAGCGCCCCCTCAGGATGGTGGTCGTATACTAGCTTGATGGCTGGTTTTTCAAGGTTTGAAGCACCGAGGAGCGAGTGGTGAGTCCCCCTCGAGAAGGGTGAAACATTACTTACTATGTTTTTCAGGACCCTCTTTCGCTCTCCTGAGAGGGTTTGGGGGATTATGGAACATCGTTGGACATCGCAGGGCCTGCAGCTCCCCGTGAGTAGGCTTAAAGTGTGAAGTAGCCGACGACCGAGTATGCAATTATGCACGAGCTTTAGTGAGATCTGTGCCCAGCCTTGCGGGGCTTTGGGAATGGGTTTTCGGGGCCTTGTTATTTTCGTTTAAGGGGTGATAATTTTTCTTGCCTGAGCCCTGAGTAGATCTAGTGCTAGCTTAACGCCGCACCACTTGGCCTAGGCTTCGCTAGGGATGGGGGGGGCGTTTTCCTTTAAAAGCAGGTATTGTCGCCCCGGGCCTGTCTTCTAAATTTAAGATCAGTGCTTTGTTTCCCGTTCTGGTTTTTTTTTAGTAATGCAGTATAGGTGTTGCAGCAGGGATAGCGACTTTGCCAGTGGTCGTGGGGCAGGGTTGAGCGTCTTTCGCTGGTGTGCGATTAAGACTTTAGTTTTGCTGTTCTGATTTTAGTTTCTGCTCCACCTTCTTTAGGGCTCGGGTTGAGCTGAACATCGCAACCTTCTGCATGGCGGTTTGGTCGGATGCTCCCCTGAGGCCCGAGCATTGCCAATAGCTGATGCCCTCGCACGAACGGCGGGCCGCTGTATGAAAAAAGTAAGGCGGCCGCCCCGAAGCAGGTGACGTAAGTTGTACTCCCCTCGCTTTGGAGGGTTTTTAAGCATTTGTTCGCTGAGTGCACTACTATTGGCAATGTGATTAGGTTCATGTCTGTAGGCACTGCCCGTGAGACTGCGCCGTCGCAGAGGCCCTCTAGCCTCTGGGATGGAGCCAGTCCCAGGTGCGGGCATATGAAGGCCAGCTGGTTGTGAGTAGCCAGCTTGGGCAGTCTGGGCAGCAGACTCCAGAACAAGAGAGTCTCGACGTCATGGCCCGTAAGTGTGCCCCGGAGGATTTTTTCCATCGACGTCAACTTCAGCAGAAACCTCGTCAACTAGTAGGCCCTCTTTGGCCTCCTTGGGGATGAGTCCCCAGGTGATAACTGGATGTCCAGTTCTTTGTCAGCAGCAGACAGCTACCGTCAACCCGGGTGCAGCAGCCAGCCTTCTTCTAACCGTGGTAGGGTTCATAGAACCTGCAGACCTCCTATTTGGAGGTAGGCCCTGCCAGGCCTCCGTGAGGGGTAGGCTCCCGTTTTTGGGTTACTTTGGCTCAGATGGTAGGCCCCATCAGGCCTCCCTGAGAGCCTGCTGTGAGTAGCAGGCCACACTCAGTCTCCCCCGAGGGAGCATTCTTGAGGCGTCAGTCCCTCGACGGCTGGCACAAGCTACTTGTAGGTGGTAGGCGTTACCAGGCCTCCCTAAAGGCCTGCTGTCGGGTGAGCAGGCTCACTTGACCTCCTCTGAGGGGGCGTTCCCGGGCTCCAGTCACTGGATGGCTAGTACGAGTTACTAGTAGGTAGTAGGCCTCACCCGGCCTCCATGAGGGCGAGTTCCCGGTTCCCAGTCACTGTGGCGGTGAGCGTGGAGTGCTAGCAGGTAGTAGGCCTGACTAGGCCTCCCTGGAGGCTAGCTCGTTCTGCTATCAGGTGGTAGGTGCCGGGCCTCCCTGAGATCGTTCCCCGGTCCCCAGTTCCGGTAACAGATGGTAGCATGGGTTGCTAACAGGTAGCAAGTTGCACGGCGCTTCCCTGTGGGAATCGCCATTGGGTAGTAGGCTTCAACCTGGCCTCCCTGAAAACTCGCTTCTGGGTGGTAGGCCCCAGCGGGCCTCCCTAACGATGAGCTCCGGGACCTCAGTCATCTCTGACAGTTCGCACAAATGGCTAGAACAGGTGGTAGGCCTCACCAGGCCTCCCTGAGGGTGAGCCCCCGAGCTTGGATGCTCGGTTATCTTGCTTAACGTGCTATCAGATTGTAGGCCCCCACTAGGCCTCCCTGAGGGGGTTCCGGTTCCAGTCACTGTGACAGACTAGCATGGACCGTTAACAGGTCTTACTACCAGGTGGTAGGCCTCACTAGGCCTCCCTGTCAGAGCGAGTGCCATCTTCCAGCTACCTCGAGGGCCAGCTCGACTGCTATTGGGTAGTAGGCCTCATTAGGCCTCCCTGAGGGCGAGCTCCGCTGTTTGGACGCGCGAGCAGTCAGCACAGGTTACCAGGTGGAGGCCCCTTTCGGCCTCCCTGGGGAACGAGTTCCCTAGGCGGGAACACATAACTGGCTTTACGCTGACAGCTAGTGGCCACCTGCTATCAGGGTCCGGTTTCTAGCTGGTAGCACCTGAAGGCGGTGTTCATACCCTAGCATGATGAGACAACGCTGCTGCTATGCAGTCCCTACGGGAAGGGACTTTCATAGATCGCTTACAGCATGGTTACCTACCAGGCAGGCTTGGGAGCTCCTCTCTGCGAGTCTTCTGTGAGCTTACAGCCGCTTGGCACTGATCCGTCGGTTGTAGGCCCCTTGAGGCCTCCCAGCTAAGATCAGCCTGTAGGCCTATTCGGCCTCCTAAGCACGTTTTAGAATAAGTGCTTGGTAGATCCTAGGATTGAGCGGCTAAACTCCCCTCGCTAGCAAGGGTTAGAAAGCACTTCGCTGAGCGCTGCTCTCCAGGATAACCCGTCTCTGAGGTCTGGCTGGAGGAGGACACTGCCATTTTGCAGTACCTCAGCAGGATGTCTCTTCGGAGGCGAGTACCAGAGGCTCTGTTTTCAACAGACAGGGTTGGCCGAACCTATGTGTCCCACATAGAGGTCGCTAGGTCAGGCCTCCCTGGTGGCATTCGGTGAATTCTTCCCGAATAGTGACTGGCACGGGTTCCCTCGGGTCCCCTTGCCACGTTCCCTTAAAGGAACCCCTTCTGTCGAATGGGCTGGTTCCAGGCCTTCGAGCGGCCAGGGTAGGACTTCATATGGTATGCGAAGGTTCCTTCTCAGGTTTATAGCTTGGACTTTGACCGTAGGGAGCGCTGTCACTGACAGCCTGATGTGACCAGAGGGGGAGTGGTTCAGGCATTTCAGTTGAATTTGCTTGTCCTGACAGTTATCACTGCCAGTGGGCATGCACTCCTTTCGGCATGGCGGCGTTGGTATATCGTTCCCCGTAGCGTCAGCTGACGCAACGCGAGTTCCCTTTCGAAAGGGAATGTCTCTGGTTACGTATGTAACCTATGTTCCTTGAGAACAGGGAACGAGACGCTGCGTCGCTTTGCCATGCCTCAGGGCTTGCCTGCCAAACAGTCCCTTCAGACGAAAAGCGGTGTCATGTTGGCAAGGCGCCCTTATATACTTCCTGGTCGCAACTTGATGACATCATAGGCTGTCGACGGTCAATAGGATTGCTGTGATTCGATAGTAGTTCAGACACCTGTCACGCTGGAGGCATTCCCCCCGTAGCATCAGCTGACGCAGCGTCTCGTTCCCTGTTCTCAGGGAACATAGGTTACATACGTAACCAGAGACGTTCTCATTATGAATGTTTTTTTTATATGTTCATTTTTACACCAGTAAAAAAAATGTTTAAATGCTTTATTTAAACAAAAATTTTACCTATGAATACATTTCTTTACAGAACTTGAATGTTTCATTTTCAAAAGGCTGTTCTCAGAAGATGCACTCTTTTTTTACTGCATTACTTCAGCAAAAATATTTATTTATATCAATAATAGGCTAATAATTATAATAATAATGAATAAGCTACTGATAGCTACTGATATCCTGCAAGTCTTTTGGTTTTGAGTGTAAATCTGGCAATGCCTTCTTCCAAACACTACAGGGCGCTGTTACACAGAGAGTTCTCTCTCTCTCTGTCTCTCTCTGTCTCTCTCTCTCTCTCTCTCTCTCTCTCTCTCTCTCTCTCTCTCTCTCTCTCTCTCTCTCTCTCTCTCTCACACACTCACACTCACACACACACACACACACACACACACGGTTTAAATAAATAATCTGATTAAGTACAGCACTGGCATGTTAACATAGGTCAGTTTATATTTTAAGTCTTCACCCCAGTGACATTTTGGATGAGATTCACAAAACCACATGTGATTGAAACAGCATCAACAGCTGTCTTTGTTTAATTGGCACTCTCAGCTCTTTGCAGCAGATAACACAAACACATAACTATTTCAAGCTGTTCAGAGCCCTTCAAAAATGTATCACTGGCACAACAAAACAGTTACAATTCAATGCAATTTTGTGGTATACGTTGCTTGTAAAAATGTATTGTAACGTCATGAATGCATTGATTGAAGCTGATCTGCAAACCAGTTCCGAAATCATCAATCTCTTGAGACGTTCTTTTCACATCTGTGCTTGCACAATACATTTGCTGTCATGGAAACGTCATTTGAAGTACAATGCATGAAGTTACGCCTATGGAGTTGAGCAACCTTCTTTACTACCTTGACAACTGGAAGAAAATATTAACTAAGCAATTGCCTAATAAAAGATAAATATAAGATTGCTTTAAAATATATATATTTACAGATCATGTTATGTGATTTATTCTATTTCATTTTTGCAATTCCAATGCGATACAGCTCATATGGGTAGGGTTAAGATTTAGGCGTGTCCTGCTTCACAATGTGTGCTACTCGTGGTTTCAACACAGCATTTTTATGCCTGATACAGTGTGAAAGATTTTACATTCAGATATTGCATGCCTTTCATGTTTTTAGAATGGTGGTAGTTAGCCATACATCATGATATCCTGAACTGTAAGAAGTGCTACCCATGATTATTAAAGATCTTATACTAATATAGTTTTGATAGGTTAACCTACTATTCTGAGCAGGTACAGTAGGTCTCATTTTCACTGGCATGATATATTCAGTCAGAGCCTCAACTAAATATTAAAACAATGTTTTATACTGTATATATTTATACATTTGACTTTTGAACGTTTGCATTGTGATTTAAAGTTTTAATGACACTATAGTACCATAACTATGATGGCAAACAATGCTACTCAAAGGCAAACAAAACCTGCATTAATGTTGCATAGTATACCAACCAAACACAGAGACTGTGGGCTTAGAGAACAGGGTGGAGGAGAACCACTGGACTGTGAGGGTTTTGTCTTGGTAATTGGAAAGCACATGTTCCTGATAATTGTGTTCTGGTATGCTGTGCTTTCTCTCTCACATAGCTGCATTCTTTCTTTCTCTCTCCCTCCCTCACAAACTTCATACTGCAGAAAGAAACGTACCCACTAAAGAATACTTCTTAAATGTATATTTTGAAAGCATGTTGGCTGAAAACTTGGAAAATGTTATCTGACTAAACTCTCGAGGTGTGGCTGCATGATGATCTCACTATGTTAGCGTCTCACTAAGCCTTTGTGCAACAACCAAATACGTGCTCCTACTTGTGATAGGCACACGCTCTCACAGGTCATTTAGACATGGGCCATGCAGTTTGAACAGAACTGACACTTTAACAAACCAGAAAGCAGAAAATGTGGTAGATATTAAAAGAAGAAGAAAAAAATGATTGAAGTGGTATTATTCACTTCCTAAAACCTCTTCTCACCTCTCACCTTATTTTCCAGCTTGGTTATGAAGGTAGACTTTCAGAGGAGTTATGTCCGCACAACACCTCTCTTGAGTAATATATCCTGTTTTCTCCACCCATAAAGTTCTGGGTATACGCCCAGTGATTTGATGGGAAAAAAAGCAACTTGGGTAGATTGGAATTCACAGAAGAGGCATTTTATAGCCATTGTACTGGCTTAACTTAGAAGAGGCAAGAATCACCAGAAGAAAAGTTTTGTTGCAAAACTAGGTAAGCATTCCTATTTGATCCTAAGAGGTTAGCAGGACAAAATATGTTGTTTTATTTGATAATAGTCGGTTTAGAATAAAATGGGACGACGTTGTAGCTTTTATAACACGTGTTTAGAATGTTCATCATGTATTTAACTTGCTTTGTCTTGATATCGTTGCTAAAAATAGCCTAAAGTGGTTTTCTGTTTTTTCAGCCTGGTCTGTTCGCTGGTTTTAGGGGAGTTTAGGACACTTTTCAGCTAATAAAACCGGTCTGTTAGCTGTTTAGACCAGCTTAAATCAGCTTGAACACAGAACGTTGGCATCAAGTGAGCAGGGTTCCATAAATAAAGTTCTGTGCCCAGAGCAAATGGGTCACTTTCCGTTTAATCCTGTTCTGCGTAAATATTTCAGTCCTTGCGCGCGACCGTAGGCTCACTTGTCCAGTGACTACAAGTAGCCGATCCAATTCCCGCAAGCCCTTCTCTCTTTACACCAAAGAAGAAATCAGAAACCTGCCTTTTATTAATTCAGAGCGTTTTTTTTCAGAGCGCACGCGCGCGGCTTCTGCCGCAAATCCTCCGCGTGAGGTGAATAGATTCTCTCATTATTATGCGTCGTTCGCGGTGATAAGCACGTCGACCTTACGAGCGTTGGGGGGAAATGCACTCGATCCTCAACCGGACGAAGCACGACCTCAATGTGTCAGCGGCGACACGGCCACCAGAACGGCGTTAATAATGAATACAGAGATAAGACGGCGATGGTCGGAGCTGTCCGATAACCCAGAGCGCGAGACAACTTGCTCAACGTTGCCTTCAAGTGCTGACAGCCTGGTACAAGCTAAGGAAATGACTCACACCTCACGGATAGAGAGGTTCAACATTTAGGCTACATACACTGGAAAAATACACCACCACTTAATAATAATACACTGAAAACTATCCTTATTTGGACAGTTCATCCCAAAATTATACGCACCCTCACTTTGTTCCAAATCATTCACTTCATTGTGGGCCTATAGAAAAAATATTCTGAATATTACGTACAGTAGTAGCCTATTAATATTACAAAGTATAAATTATCAAATATAACACTTTAGTAATGAAGTACAATTAAGTAGGCTAATTTTCATCCATATAGGCTATATTGAAAAGAAGCCTATATGATGTGTCATGTATCCGCTCAATTATTTTAGGAATCAGATCATTCCAGTCATGTTAGGGCAATGAGTTAAGTGTGATAGCTATAACTAAAGTATGTCCTTGCAGGAACAAGAATATCTTGAAGAAATAAGAGACATGAACCATCTGCCTGAACAAATGCAACAGTTTGTGAGCTGAACATGAGAAATGTGAACTAATGTGAAATGAAATGTGTCTTATTCATTTTCAGTCTCAAGTCGTATCCTCATTTCATTTTCAGTCTTCGGTCTTATCCTCATTCTTTACATTTTCAACTAGTGATGCAAGTTTGGCATTTTTTAGTCACCACCAGGAAACAAGGGTAAACCACAAGTAGCCGAGAGGGACATCTAGAGGAGCAAAAATGGAATGCACTTCAATAAACATACTGAGACTTTACTTTGCCACTATTGTATTTTTATTTGCCCCAGTGAGCAACAAATCTTCCCATTGACCTTATTTTATTTATATATTTGAAAAATGAAAACAAAGCTGTGAAAATAGTCAAACAATCCGTTCAATTGGTTGTATAGCCTATCTGGTGTCAATATGTTAAACATATTGAACAGCCTATACGTCCATTCTTCAAAGACTATGACTAAGAATAAGAATTCTTCATATTTTCATATGCACAAAATGAAATATTGTGTCAATACTGTTGCCATTGTCACCATAGAGCAATTTAGGGAAGCTAGGGAAGCTACTTTGAAGGTGTAGCTTGCCAAAACGAAAATCATTTACTCACCCTCAAGTGTCTTTGATCTGGTGAACACAAAGGAAGATATTTTGAAGAATGTTTGTAACCAAACAGATCCCGTGCCCCATTGACTACCGTAGTAGGAAAAAAATACTATGGTTGTCAATGGGGTCCGAGATATGCCAATATTCTCCTAAATATATTCCTTTGTGTACAGCAGAACAAGGACATTTATACAGGTTTGGAACAATTTGAGAGCGAGAAATTGATGACAGAATTTAATTTTTTGGATGAACTAGCCCTTTAATAATTTGAAGTATAGCTACACTACAGTCAAACTACTATTGATACAACCAACAGTTCAAGGGGCAATTTATTTCTTACAAATTAAAAACATGTCTATCCAATTATGTAATTTATAATCTAATCATAGCCATATTTTTCTGGAACAAATTTTGAATTAATGAATTACATTTAACAATATTAAACTTGGGTTACACTTTATTTTAAGTTGACGTAGTTACAATTGTACTTACTCAAATAAGTACTGAGTAATATTAATTAAAGGGATAGTTCACCCAAAAAAGATTTTTTTATGTTTTTCTGCTTACCTCCAGGGCATCCAAGATGTAGATGTCTTTGTTTCTTCAGTAGAACACAAATGGAGGTGTTTAACTCCAACCGTTGCAGTGTGATAGTCGTATAATGCATGTCAATGAGGATATTTTAGAGTATGAGAGCAATGAGAGTAAAAACACATAGACATACTAATCCTTATTAAACCATGCGGCTCGTGGCGACACATTGATGTCTTAAGACACAAAACGATCGGTTTCTGTGAGAAACCGAACAGTATTTATGTTATTTTTTTACCTCTTATCAGACGAATATCATCTAGTATTCCCAACGCCATAACTTCCGGCAAATAAGGTCAAAATACTGGGGCGATCAAAGATATATATACGTAGATGCCTCATTCGACCGATCCGCACAGGCACTAATGAGGAATATGTATATATCTATGATTTTGCAAGTATTTTGACCTTATTCGCCGGAAGTGATGGCGCGGGGACGGCTGATGCAGAGCCATAGAAAAAAATGAAATACATTTTTAAATATGGATATTTTTCTTACACAAACGGATCGATTTGCTTCAGAAGGCCTTTATTAACACCCCGGAGCCACGTGGAGCACGTTATTTGACGGACAGATGCATTTTTTATGGACTTCAAAAACAGAGCAACTATGACTGCCATTATAATGCTTGGATTAGCCTGAACATTTTTAATATAACTCAGATTTTATTTGTCTGAAAGAAGAATGTCATATACACCTCGGATGACTTGAGGGTGAGTAAATCATGGGCTAATTTTCATTTTTGGGTGAACTATCCCTTTAACTACACACTTACTATAGAGTTACAGTTAGGATTAGGGTTAGTTACTTGTAATCATGCATCATTTACTATTATTACTAAGTACATGTAGTACTAGTAACATGTAACTACACCACCTTAAAATAAAGTGTTACCTAAACTTAAACTTAAATAGTCAGTCAAACTATGCATACTATTTTTTTGTAAATCTGTTAATTTACATGAAACATCTGAACGAATTGATGTATTAATGAATCAGACTCCAACACTGCACTTCTTTTTGCAGCGTTGGAGTCTGATGTTTCATGTAAATGAACAGATTTACAAAAAAATTGTATGCATAGTTTGACTGAGGTCCGTTTAAGACGAATCGATTCCCAGTAATGAATTGGACTTTCCAAAGCTGTGAGACAGTTTGTTTATTCCTTCAGCTCAGCATTTAGTCACACTATAATTTTGGTAAAGTAACTCATTACTGAAAAGGCTGAACTACTGTTGGTGATTTTTGTTTTAAAATAAAAAAATGAGTTAGTTGCTCCCCAACAATGGAGCTATTGTATTGAGAATTTTGTGGCACTATTTGAAGTCTGACGCAGTGCTTTTCCAGCGTGCTTTTAGTGCTTATTTCCGTTTGGCAGCTAGCATGTTTTGCAAGGATAAATAGGTTTAGTTGACTTCTGAATTTCACAGCATCTCATTACATGGCAGTTTGTTTGGGTCCTTTGGGACTAATCACTAGGAGCACCTATCAATCATCCTGCCTGATGCTTCTGCCTTTGTCTGTCCCAGTCTGAGCTTGAGTATCACTCCTAATGAAGTGCATCCCATTGAGAGCAATGACAACAGTTTTAAAGACAAAGACTCTCTGCAGCAAACACCAGCTTCTCACAGCCACACGCATGACCTTATTCATACAAAGAAGCTGTCTTTCCTCTGTAACTACAGTTCTGCAATGCCACGTTGGTTGCTCAGAATAGAGAGAGGAATAATAACCATTGTTATATTCACCCAAGCCCTGCTCAGGCTTCTCTCTCTCTCTAATTAGGTTAATAGAGGTCCATCAGTAATTGGGAAGACGGCAGGGCAGTGGTGTAATGTACTAATGTTAGTGGTGTAGTGTAAGTATTCAGGTGTGACGTCTGTCAGATGGAAGATTTACCTGAAAGGGGTGGCCTATAGAATTACCCATACGTCACACCCATTAAAATCACATTAATTTTGTGTGTGCGTGTGAGCGTTGTAGCTCGCTTGTTTGGTCAGGCAGCAAAAATCCGATTTTTGTGGTAGTCTGTACATAAAAAAACAAATAATATATCATTATGCATACATTTATTAATTTTTTTTAGATTTTTCTACATTTAGATTTAATTTGCTGTCATACTTTAAAGCACTAATAATTTAATAACAATGTTAAATGTAATCTTTAGAAGGTATCAAAATAATAATAAAAACATTCATACTGTACATTATAATGTTGTGATGTGTAAACTTGCTTGTGTTTAAAATGAATAATTTTTAGGCTTTTTTCTTTAGACAAACCAGTACAGAATTTCAGTCACTGACATGTTATCATCGGTAACAATTTTTTTTTTGCTTTTTTTGTATTTGGTGTGTTTTGTGGAATTGTGGCCTTCGTTTGTGTTTTACTGTACCTTGTGTCTTTTATAGATTAGCCTGCTAAATGTCACTGGAAGGAAACCCAAATTAGATCATTAATTATTTGTTAGTGTCAAATATGTGATTGGATCTACAGTACAAGATGAAATGCAGTAGGACACACTTTATTGCTTCACTTTGTGTGTTTGTAAGGAAAGTTTTAAAGGGGTATTCATCCAAGAGGAAAGGCCTGTGAGAGTGGGCATCCTTCAAGGAGTGTGTATGGGCTTTTGTGTGTTTTTGTTGTAGGATGAGAGAGAGAGAGTGTAACAGACATGTAGCAGGCAACCCCAATGGTAATGTGAGCCTGTGGATTGAATGTCCGTTAAAGATCACAGATTCCATTGTCTTGGTATACTCTACAGCTCTACACACTCCTCCTCTGCTCCTTTGTCCCGCCTCTCTTCTTCATGCTCTTTAATTATTCTAGCATCATCCCTCTCCTCAGGTCACTCATTTTCCAGTGCCTGCCCTTTTAGTTATCCCAGCTGCTAAAACGTCACTTACTAACACTTACTAACTAAAGAAACAACGGAAAATGATCGTTTTACACAGACTCAGGGTACGTTTACACGACAATGATGTAATAAAAACGGAAAATGTTTCCTTCACGTTTTCCGCATACCGACGACACAGTTGTCAAAGTGTTCACACGGATCCATGAAAAACAACTATAATCGCTGTATTATGCATGCCAGTCTAGTAGCTAGTGATGTCACTTTATAAAGAAACAATACGTGCCTATAGACTGAACACGTAATACACATGAGCATGATTTTCACAAATTTCCGTTTTTTCGATTATAATGGTATAGTTTTCAAAAACTTGCACTTTGAAACGTGTTTTCAGGCCCTCAAAACGCTGTTGTTGTGTAAATTAATGGGCAAAATGCATAGACGAGTTTTCCTTTTTTACCTGAAAAAGGTGTTGTGTAAGAAACCTCGGTGGAGGGAGAAAACAAGGAACAGGTGGAGTTAATCAATTAACAAATTAGTAACTATGGAAACAAATGGGAACATACCTAGAAACCATGGCCAACACAGGTACAACTACAAACTAAGGGGCCGTTTACACAACACTGTTTTCACCTAAAAAACTGAAAACGTTTTATTCGTTTTGGCTATTCATTTACACAACAACGGTGTTGCATGGGCCTGAAAACACAAACTTTTGAAAAAGGGCACATTTCTGAAAATGATACTATTATTGTCTCAGTGTAAAAAACAAAAACAAAAAAGTATAATACATTTTGCATGTGTATAATGTGTCTATATTTTCTTTTCAAAGCCAACTACTGGACTGCCATGCATTATACAGCCTTTTTAGTCATTTTTGCATATACATGTCAATGGGATTTGACAACATTGTTGTCTGTATGTGAAAAGTGCAAAGGAAAAACTTTTTTTCGTTTTTAGTACATTGTTGTCATGTAAATGTGCCCTAAAACATACACCTCATGTTACAATAAGCCCTTCAGTAAGTCTTAAGTACCCCTTCATGGACACCATAATAACTCCATATTTGAACCTATAGTAAAAACTAGTAAAGTCATACTTACTGTTTTTTATCGGTCGTTTAAAAAAAAAAAAACGATGTACTCCCTGGAACCTGCCTAAGTATCCAATGAGGTACACATAATTGTCAGTGGATGAAAAGTGAATCAGTTTGTATTACATTATGATACTTCCATAAGTGATAGTTTATGTATGTTGTCCTCTCCTTTGTACAGTTACAGATATGGAGGGTGCCATTAAAACAGTTGTTATGCAGTACCTGTCTTCTGCACGAGGAAAAGAGAGCCTGAGTGGGAAGAGCTTCCAGAAGTTAGTCCAGGGTCAGCTGGGCAACATCCTGAGCGTAAGGAGTTCCTACATTTGACCAGATGTTTTTAACAAATCTCCATTTAGTTGACACATATCATGTCCATCTTAAAGATTTTATGTTCAATATATATATATATATATATATATATATATATATATATATATATATATATATATATATATATATATATATATATATATATATATATATATATATATATATATATATATATATAGTTTAATCATCCTTTTGCCTTTGCATTGATTTATTTTAAGTGGTCCTGTGGTGTGACAGCTGAATTAAAATTAAAACTACAAATATTTCTTAATCTCTCAATTAATATGAGGTCATAAGTGCTGCATGCATGTATAAAAAGCTTTAGAATAATAGTTTTATATAGACATAATAGTTTTAGATGTAGTATAGCATGTCACACTACAGAGAATGTCAACTAATCAGAAAATGTCAAGATTATGCCCAGGGGCGGACATAACCAATAAGTGGCGCCCACTTAAGGACTCAGGCCATCTGATAGTGGCGAAACATATTTGGCAAACACTCAAGTTCGTATCTGTGTTTGCGCTTTGGGGAGTGTCAAAGGTTTCAATTTACGACATGTTTTGCAGTGTTGAGCAATGTAGCCAATCACAGACATATCTGTTGATTTCTTGAACGTAATGGCCAATCAGAGAATCTCCTCACCATCCGAAATAAAAGTGGAAACACATTTCGGTGTGCCCTCTAATCCTAAATAACAAATCATTAAACATTTAGTTTTAAATTATTAAATTAGTTTTAAATTAAAGGTGCAGTGTGTGATTTTAGCGGCATCTAGAGGTGAGGTTGTGAATTGCAGCCCTCCCTTTCGGAGCACATAGAGAAGCTACGGAGGCCAACACAGGACAAAAATGGAGTCGACGGAGAGAGCAGGGAGTGACTAGCACTCTTTAGAGAGGTTTGTCCGTTGGCAGCGCAAAATGGCGATTTCACTGTAAGGGGACCCGCGGTGTATGTAGCTAGAAATGGCTCATTCTAAGGTAATAAAAGCATAACGGTACATTATGTAAGGTCTTTATACTCCACTGAAAACATAGTTATGTATATTATATTGCATTTCTGTCAATGGACTCTCATAAATACTACACACTGAACCTTTAAATTATTTTAAATATTAACACAAAGAAAAGAATAACTGAGTTATAGCTTACTATACATTTTTCGTTCATGTGACAACTGTCTGACTCTTTCACAACATAGATATTTACCTCAGAAAAGAAAGTATACACATACATTTGAAGCTTATAGGCCTTTTTTGATCGAAAAAAATAAGGTAATGAAAACAACGCAGGTTAGCTAATTATTTACTGAATTTAGCTACACTATCCCATAGACAAGTGGCGAAAGGGTAAATAAATTGAGAGACGGCAAAATAATGGTTACAAAAGTAAAAGAGTAGTTGGTGTGTTTGGGCCCTATACCTAGAATTTGCTTAGGGCCCCCAAATAACTAGGTCCGCCCCTGACTATGCCTCATTATGTGTCTCCATTCCTGACTGTGCTAAGCTTGTTTGAGTAATGCTAATAGTTGAGGATTTCACATTCTATCTGTCTCTCTCAGGGCACTGACAGTTCTTCAGCAGTGAAGGATATGATGAAAGGACTGGATGACAACCAAGACGGGAAAGTCAGTTTCCAGGAGTACCTGACGCTGGTGGGCTACCTGGCGAACTCAGTGAGTGAGCAGAAAACCATAGCCGGTGCACCAGAAGAAGCCCCAAAACACTAATGACAGCTGATTACACTGACACTCATTTGTAATGCTGGAGTATTACACCAGTAATCATAATGAATAAGGGAGAATGGGGCTAGTTGTCACACATTTTACTTACTAAATTGTGAAAGTCTGTATATGTACACCTTGCACACCAACAAAAATATCCAACTGTTGTTTTGGCCAACCCATATTGTATTAATAAATTGTGTGAAATTACAATATATGAAATACATAACAAAACAACTGTTTAACTGTACTTTTGACCCAGTGTAATATCTAGCCCCGGTCTCTCTCTAATGCAGTATAAAATCTGCATTTAAACTATAAAGATATGAAACAATTTTACATTTAGAAAAAATATTACATTAAAATCATAATACTGTTTACATGTATTCACATTCCATGAACTTATGAAACAATGACCTGTGGCCAAGTACAAGTGCTAAATCAAAACATTTTTTTTTCTCTTTTGTCTAAATTCCATGTAACAGGTTTTCATTTCAAGACGCATGTGTTTTCATAAACGATTTAAAGGTAGGGTAGGCAATGATTTTCATAAACGCTTTATGTTAGTCGAAACTCTCTTCACATCCTGATAGCAATACATAATAGATAAATAATTAAATAAATAATTACAAAAAAAATGTCTTTTGTAGAAGTCTCAGGACAAATTTTTTTTCGTCCAATCGTTGCTTTCGGTCCCAATGCAATAATAGGATGCCCTATCTGCTTGTCAATGTATTTGCATACCTCCACGCACCCTGCTCGCACAGACATCACACGTCAGTCACCTTTTACATTTCCTCCTGAACCAAAGCAACAAGCTTATGCTGCATTTAAGCCATAACTGGCAATGCCGAAATTAATCGGTAGCATGCAGCTGGTTTAAGTCAGAGCTCTTTAAGTTGTTCATTATTGTTCTAATGTTATGTGCTTTGAGACATGAGGTAACTTAACGTCGTCTCTCGTGATGCTTTGCAGACTCTGCTCTGCGTTCATGTGTTTTGGAGGAGGCGTAGCTTTGGGGATGCTCTGAAAGCCTTTCCGAAATTGCCTACCCTACCCTTTACTGTGTTTTTACGCAATGATTAATGCTTTTTATGCTTGATTAGTGCTTGCTCAGATAAACAAAACAAGGCATAAGAATGTAAGTCATACTGGATTTGTCCTTTTGGAAAAACAATGAGGTAAAATAGAACATGTTACACTACTGGAGAAATGTTTTTGTATAATCTTTTAATAAAAATATGGAAGTAATTTAAGTTCTGTCCTTTCATTTTCAGACATGTAATACAAGCTAAACATCATGATTTAGGTACAACCTATGTGCATGAATACATATACCGATCAGGCATAACATTATGACATTATTGTGTTGCTGCCAAAACAGCCCTGAGGCATGGACTCCACTAGACCCCTGAAGGTGTGCTGTATCTGGCACCAAGATGTTAACAGCAGATCCTTTAAGTCCTGTACGTTGCAAGGTGGGGCCTCCATGGATTGGACTTGTTTATTCAGCACATCCCACAGATGCTTGATTGGATTGAGATACCATTTCCATGAAAGGGTGTATGGTCTGCAACAATGCTTAGGTAGTTGGTACGTGTCAAATTTACATCCACATGGATGGCAGGACACAAGGTTTCCCAGCAAAATTTTGGCCAAAGCATCACACTGCCTCCACCGGCTTGCCTTGGCCGCCCATGACCCTGTCGCCGGTTCACCACTGTTCCTTCCTTGGACCACTTTTGATAGATACTGACCAGAGGAGAACTGGGACCCCGACTGAGCCTGGTTTCTCCCAAGGTTTATTTTTCTCCATTATGCCACCTGATGGAGATTCTCCTGATGGAGAAAACGTGATTCGTCAGACCAGGCCACTTTCTTCCATTGTTCCGTGGTCCAATTATGATGCTCACTGTTGGACTCAGTATGGGCAACCTGACTGGTCTGCGGCTATGCAACCCCATATGCAACAAACTGCGATGCACTATGTGTTCTGACACCTTTCTATCAGAACCAACATTCACTTTTTGAGCAATTTGAGCTACAGTAGCTCGTCTGTTTGATCAGACCACACGGGCCAGCCTTCGCTCCCCACGTGCATCAATGAGTCTTGGCCGCCCATGACCCTGTCGCCAGTTCACCACTGTTCCCTCGTTGGACCACTTTTGAAAGATACTGACCACTGCAGACCGGGAACACCACACATGAGCTGCAGTTTTGGAGATGCTCTGACCCAGTCATCTAGCCATTACAATTTGACATGGGCCACAATTTGACAAGTGCCTATTTTTCCTGCTTCTAACACATTAACTTTGAGGACAAAATGTTCACTTGCTGTCTAAAATATCCCACCCACTAACAGGTGCCGTGATGATGAGATAATCAGTGTTATTCACTTCCCCTGTAATGTTAGGCCTGATCGGTGTATGTTTTAATTTTTTTTCCTTTTTTTTGTTTTAATTATTAGTTGTTGCCCATGTGTGTGTGTGTGTTCTTGTATGAGGACACAAATGTATATAATGGCATGGGTATTACAATGTAAAAATGGTTCTTGCATGTGTCCTCGTAAAACAAATGACTTAAAAAATACACTAAACACTGTTTTATTTTTTTTTTTAGGTTTAGGGTTAGGTTTACTGTAAGGGAATAGAATATAGTTGAGTATAAAAAGCATTACGCATATGGAAGGTCCTTGTATAGCCACATATAAAAGTATGTGTGTGTGTGTGTGTGTGTGTGTGTGCGTGTGTGTGTGTGTGTGTGTGTGCGTGCGTGCGTGCGTGCGTGCGTGCGTGCGTGCGTGCGTGTGTGTGTGTGTGTGAGTGTGTGTGTGTGTGTGTGTATGTGTGTTTTCGGTCCTAAACCTTGGCTGGCATATGTGTATGGACACTGTTTGGTTAATGATGAATCAACACCTGTGCAGCAGTATCAGGTGTGACAGGACCACATGTAGTCAGATGCTCACTCAACACACACACACAGAGACACACATACACGCACGCACACACACCTAAGTGTAAAATTGCACCTCTAAAGACCCTTGGGCTGTTAGTAAGCCCATTTGTGCCATGCAACCTTGGTTGGCCTGTAACATAATCAGTCCTCAGGCACCTGACCCCATTTCATCTTATGGCATATGCCATTATGTTAATAATTTTAGAAAAAGAAAAACCCTCAAGAAATGTATTTCTACATGTTATATAATTGTTTTTATATTAATTCTAATTATAGACTTAAATACATATTGACATATACATGTGTATTTTATGTATTTTATATATATATACAGTATATATATGTGTGTGTGTGTGTGTGTGTGTGTGTGTGTGTGTGTGTGTGTGTGTGTGTGTGTGTGTGTGTGTGTGTGTGTGTGTGTGTGTGTGTGTGTGTGTGTGTGTGTGTGTTTATACTTAAATACTTCAAATGTAAAATTTGACTAAAAATTGTTTTCTATATACAGTATGTATAAACCACATTTTACAGCACATCTGCCAATACTGCAGTATTTCTAGTGCTGACTGTTTTTGGTACAGCAATGTTTGTGTCTAAGTCATCAATTACAGGAGATAAATGATTTAGTTCAGGGTGCTGAACTATCACGTCTCTAAAAGTTTAATGTGACAAGCACCAGTACATATAACTAACCTTTAGGATCAAACATATCTATTTACCCAAAAGCTCTTCTTTCAGTAAAGAGTCTTCAGAGCATGTTTATATCCATGAAATGCATTATCATTAGATAGGAATGAAAGTCGATCAACAAAACAAAACACGGAGTATGTGGCTTGTTTTCAATTGCTCAAGTTACCGTCTATAGCAGAAAACTTTCGCTCTTTCAATTACATCACTGAGTATCAACATCGCATTTAATCTTTTAGGCAACACCGTTTTTGTATTATTTCACTTATAACATTATCAGTGTGTAAACAAAAGATGGAAAATAGGTAAGCAGAGATAAATGAAGGATGGATCGAGAGAAGGAGGAGTGTAAGGTATAATGGGAGGAGGACCAAGTAGGTATATAAGATGCTGCCCATCGCCTCCTGTCTTCACCAGCATTCATCTCTCCTCAAGGGACAGAAGAGCACCATCTAACAGCAAGGTAAGGGAAAGCAAAGGATGGGTGGAAGAACAGATTGTAATTGTGAATGTTAGTGCTATATGCTAGATTGCTTTTGTGCTGTCTGATGCTTCTTTTGTGTTTTTGGACCAGACTGCTAAATAAAGACCTGGGCGTCTTTTGCACTTAAATAAAAGTTAGCTATTAAACAAGCACGTTTTAAAATGGTTTTTCTGAGGCTCCCCACCTCAAGTATTACATGGCTTGTGGCTCGTCTTTGTAGAAGTATCTGAGGGTTTTCTTCTCGTCTTGTTATTTTTGCCAACCCAACTCAATATTTTTATCAGCTCATCCATCAGGACAGGGGACAGCTCAAAGCCAGGGCACTGTCATGTATGTGTTGTGAGTTGTGGGCACTGAGACTGGCTCGGATTACGCGTGGCCGAGTAACTTCCTCCCCAGGTTCAGCGTGCGTTCTCCAGTTTAGGATTTCACCCTTATCAGGCGAGTCACATTTCCCTTCAGTGGTTAAGTTATGCCCCATCGTAGGATGATCTGGAAGGGCAAGGAGGGGGTCACTGCGCTTTGTGCCGAGAATATATTACGGCTTCTTTTGCAATGTTTTTACTGTTGCGGTCTGAGAAAATAAGCCTGACGCTTGCTTTTAAATATTAAACATGAGCCGGAAATACTCCCCCTAAAGAAAACCTTTTGTGCATCCTTGAGTGCAAGTCTAAATACAGTCGCTTGCTACAGTGACCAATATGTGTTTTTCTCCAGAATGTCCACTCTAAACTCAGAGAATGCCTCCACTCTTGAGAGCGCCATGCAGCTGATGATCCAGACGTTCCACAAGTACTCTGGGAATGAGGGAGACAAATATACTCTCAGTAGGCAGGAACTCAGAGAGATGCTAACGCAGGAGCTGGGCAACTACCTTGGGGTGAGGAGAAAAGAGAGTTTTTTTCCCCCTGCGAAAGTCAAATGTTTCTGATAAACTTTATCTGCATCTCTCTCGCTCCACAGAATGCAGCGGATAAGGATGCGGTAGATAAAGTTATGGGAGACCTGGATTCAAACAACGACGGTGAGGTGGACTTCACAGAGTTCATCATCCTCGTGGGCGCCCTCACCGTCGCCTGCAACGACTTCTTCCTTGAGTTTCACGAAAAGGAGGGAAAGAAGCCTGACAAGAAAGAGTAGAGCTGAGTTTCTCTGAACAAAAGCCAACACATGACCAGTAAATGATGATGAGGGGGAATATTTGTGTGTATGAATCTTGCTTACGGAAAAAGTTCCACATCATCTCTTCATCCACGTTCAGTGCAATCCTGGGTACACAAAATGCTCCATGAGGTGCAACATGTTTCCAACCCCTGAAACAACCTATTAGAAATGAAAGTATAAGGAATGAGATTGTGAGATGGTCTTTGTTGAATATGTGAATATGTGTTTCTTCCTTTATTTTGTTTTTTTTTTAACAATTGCAGTTGTTAATTTTAAAATAATATCTCCATATTACAATAAACTTCTGATTTAAAAGAAATAAATGAGGTTGGTGTGCTTTTTCAGTTGTGAATTTAGCATGGACATAAATATTAATTTCGTCAATGATATGAGAATGAAACAAAAATGGGTTTGAAGAGAAATCTATAAATAATGGTTATTTGAATGAAATAAATCTATAAAAATTTTATTTTATGTATAGTCAGTAACAAGGGGATTGCCCATATATGCAACATAACAATATTACAAATTGTAACTGAACACATTTGCAGTGTCAATGCACTATAATAGGTCTAAAACATGCATGCATGAATAACTTAGAGAGATTCTCAACATGGAGTTTTCAGACCTTGTACACTTTCAAATATACTGTAACATGTTGACGACAGACGCAAGAACCAGTGAGGTAGAGTTGTGTGGAGTTCTTCTTCTACATTATGATGCTCACCATCCTAGTGGTTCCCAACAATGGCCCTAAAGTACCCAAATCACTGCAGACTTTTGATATCTCTCTTATCTGACACACTCATCTGAGGTCTTAAAGCAGGGGTGTACAGTCCTGCTCCTGGAGGGCCACTGTTCTGCAGAGTTTAGCTCCCGCCCCAATTAAACACACATGAACCAGCTAATCAAGGTTACTAGAAACTTCCAGGCAGGTGTGTTGAGGCAAGTTGGACCTAAACTCTGCAGGACAGTGGCCCTCCAGGAGCAGGTTTGGACACCCCTGTCATAGGCTGTTGTGACTGAAATCCTAAAAAGTCTTTGAACGAAGCCTTTGGAGGATTTATTCCAAGGTAGGAAGGCATAAAGGAACTTCCGAATTCAGCTTCACTTACTGTCTCCTGACATACCTTCATCTGATTGATTTTTGAAGGCAGCAGATGCAGAGATAGCTAATGGAAACGAGCGAAAGCCTACCCAAAGGTCACACTTGATTCCGACTATGCCACTGGGGAATTGTTTAACACAGCAACACAATTTAAATAGCCAGTGAATGTAAGAAGAACGGAGACATGACCTTCAAGTACTGGTATTTTTATTAATCTCAACTTTAAGAGGTATGTGGGAGTATTCACAAAACATCTTAAGGCCAAAATTAGTTCCTAACTTGTCTCTTAGAAATAATGGACGTGTCAGTCCTAATTTTAGGACTCCTAAATTTGAGTATTTTACAAAGAATTTTAGCCCTAAAACTAGCCCCTAAATCTGTGAAAATTTAGGAGTAGTCAAGAGGACTCCTAAGCCATAAGACCAAACGACAAAAAATCCTAATGGCTACTGCGGACCTTTCTCCCCTTTTGCTCTTCCACTTACTGTCTACTCACTGTCATAATTATAATAAAAAAGCAAAAGTAATAAATATTATTAATAAATAAATAAAACCTAAAACAATGTCTGATTACCTGGGGCAGTTGTTTTCACGAGTTCACACATACAAATGTTCGAATAGAGTAAAAGAATATAAGCGTATTTGGCGTGCATGCTGTCCGAGGGGATCGAGGGCTCCGAGCTTGTTGGAATTTAGCCCAAACCCGGAGTTCTGCCCGTATCGCCGATCGAGACTGAGGTGTCGGGGTGGCGGAGGGATGCAGAAAACTGTCAAGCCAACTAGGTGAGTCGGCTCTCGGCTATGTATACCTCCTCTTGCACTGATTTAGACCGTTTGAACGTGCTCCTCTCGAAACTTGGTTTATAGAACATAATTTGTTGCTTGAACTCTGCAATTTCTCGAGATGCAGACATAAAGAGGGTGACAATTAGCTGAACATACACTAGTTTAATTAGTGACATTTGGCCTACTTTTCACCACCCTTGCTCTTAGCTTAAAGGCCTGTTCACACCGCGACGATTTTCGCGCGCGTTTATCGCCAACGTTTAACGCCTCGTGACTAAACAAAGGGCGCCAATGTGAGTGTGCACACAGATGCGCAAAACACCAGGTGTAAAAGCATCATTTAAAAAAAAAACGCCTCGGGTTCGTTTTTTTGTTTTGACGCAGCGCCTTAAAAACTGGCTGACCAATGAGATCGGCGCTTTTGTTCACGTGCCTGGAGCTGCTGAAGTGACAGTAAAACACGACTTGGTGGCGCTCAAGCACAAAAAGGGGTGAATTCAGGTTGATTGGGACACTTTTTCCAAGTCATCTCAATGGCAAAAAGTGTCCCAATCACCCTTAAAGAGGTCATGACTTGAGAAATCAACTTTTCATTCAGCCTTTGATATATAAAAGTTCATTATGATATAAGAATATCCTGTAAGTTTCGGAGCTGAAAACTTCCTTTTCAGTCAAAGAAAAGCTTTTATTGACACCAGCCCCAACAAACGCTCAATCTCAGAATATGCCAACCCTTGATGTCAGTGTGTGGTGAAACGCCGCCTCAAAAGAAGAATAATGCTGCATTTCATGCTGATTTTTGAGCCCGTAAGTTACGACATCAAACCACGACTCACGAATTTGTAGCGTTCCAGGCAAAGTCACTCCAAACTGCCTGAGCGCAAGGAATTGAGCTAGTGAAGTTTTGCTGCTGCACGTAGTTGGCGTGTGTGTGTGTGTGTGTGTGTGTGTGTGTGTGTGTGTGTGTGTGTGTGTGTGTGTGTGTGTGTGTGTGTGTTAGTGTTGCGCGGTTCGCGGATATATCCACCGATCGGGCGGGCCAAGCAATAAAATATAACATTCATATGAAAGGATTAGTTCACTTTTAAATAAACTTTTGCTGATAATTTACTCACCCCCATGTCATCCAAGATGTCCATGTCTTTCTTTCTGCAATCGAAAATAAATTACGATTTTTGATGAAAACATTCCAGGATTTTTCTCCATATAATGGTCTTCAATGGGCTCCAAACGGTTCAAGGTCCAAATGACAGTTTCAGTACAGCTTCAAAGGGCTTTAAACGATATCAAATGATACCAGACGATGAATAAGGGTCTTATCTACCTCTTATCAGACGAACGTGATCATCTCTGAACTCCGCCATAACTTCTGCTAAGTGAGGTCAAAATACGAGCGTGGTCATAGATGTATACGTAGATGCCTCATTAGCGCCTGCACGGATCAGTGGAATGAGGCATCTTCAATCGATATATCTATGACCACGCTCGTATTTTGACCTCACTTAGCGGAAGTTATGGCGGGGCTCAGAGATGATCATGTTCATCTGATAAGAGGTAAAATAATAGCATAAATACTGCTCGGTTTCTCTGATCGTTTCGCTAGATAAGACCCTTATTCGTCGTCTGGTATCGTTTGAAGCCCTTTGAAGCTGTACTGAAACTGTGATTTGGACCTTGAACCGTTTGGAGCCCATTGAAGTCCATTATATGGAGAAAAGTCCTGGAATGTTTTCATCAAAAACCTTAATTTATTGTCGACTGCAGAAAGAAAGACATGGACATCTTGGATGACATGGGGGTGAGTAAATGATCAGCAAAAGTTTATTTAAAAGTGAACTAATCCTTTAATTGTGGGTGAATGAGATATAAATCATTGTTTTTGTTTGATAATGGCCTTTTGCGAGGCCTGTGGACGGATTCCAGTTGCCATTTCTCCACATTGGAAGTTTTCAAAACAATTCCCTGCATGTACTGATGGGGGAGAGGAAACTCATTATTATGCAAAACTGTTATCCAATCATAGCAGTGGGAGTTTACTTCCAAGTCTTCTGTGAGTTATGGCCATACAAATCGAGCGTGCCATTTTCCCCACAAACAAAGTTTATTCAGCATAGTGAAGCCTCTCCGCATTGATATCCATTAAAAAATGGCATTTGGTCTCCTTCCCTGCTTACCACCAGCAGGCGTGAGTTTTTTTTTTTTTTTTGATAACCTTGCCTCAAGTGGCTTTTATAGATGTATTGCTGTTAATATCCCACAATCTGTGACAGTTGTGCTAAAAAAAATAAAGATGGCATCTGAAAGATGTGGTTGGGAGTCAGCGTGTGCATGTGTTCATATTAATACATTATTACATCTATACATATTGGTTAATTTGCAATTTTTTATTATTATTTCCGATAATACGATAATCCAATAAATCAGATGTTATTTTGAGTAAATTTTACTAAAATTAATGAATATGAAAAAACTAAATATTTAAGCATTAATAATTTAAGAACTAAATAAAGGATATTTTCATCAAAAATGACTAACAAAATACTGCGTATGAATGAACACTGATAGTGAGTTGAGTCTTGTCCATTAGAGGGCAGTATTGAATCAAAGTTGGACAAAAGGTCTCAGGGAATTTGTCCAGGAGGGCAACTCCATTCTTCGTGTTTGCAGACAATAGCTTGCTCATATATGGAAAGACTGCATGATAATGTTCATTTATTATTCAATAAAATTACATCTTCTTGCATTCTATGTGAAACATTCACTATTTTTGTCACCAGGGATGCAGGAACATACAAAAGCAAGGTCCTGTTTTATGTAGCATAAACTGAAGGTCACATTAATATAATATGTGGGCGTGCATTTCCTTTCTCTAAGCTGCTCTCATGAAAAGTTGGCTTGAAGAGCTTTCATAAAGGAGGATGCGCAGCCAACTTGAAGTAAGACATGAATTTATTATGTTGTCAGGAGGTGGCACTGCCAACGGATGTGAGTTTAGAGACTGGCGAAGAAGTCCTTGGGCAGCAGAACAGCACAAAAGCCAATTTAAAAGTACTCTCTACCATCTTGTTCAAGGATTTAAACAGAACTGAAAAAAAGACTGCATTCAGTGTAAAACATTTTCAACTTTCCCTAACAGAGGGTGTTATTTGTGCAAATAGGCCAAGAATTGTCAAACACAAAGAGCTGATGAACTTCTAATCTTTATTTGACAGAATAAATGTGATCGGTAAGCCGAGGGAGGTGAGGATAAGAGGCGGGTGCCAGTGTGAATAAGAAGGTGCACTCTTATTGGCCAACACAGATGTTTTGACACAGGAACCATTGTGACTTCACAGTTCTTGATTATTGCAGTATTGAATAGGCTGACTTGATCGTGACATGGCATAACATATAAAGGGAGCTGCTTTGTCTCTTCCCTTCATTAAATTTTTCCTCTAATGAATTAGAGAGACTTCAGCACTTACGGTTATGAAAGCCGATTTGCTTGCTTTCATGGGCAGAATGCTTTAATGAATAGATACAACCCTGTGTGGTGAAGACTGACTTATGTCCTGTCGCTGATGTCACACAGTGAACACACAGACATGGTGAGTCACTGGAAACCTCCTGCCATTTGGAGCCCAAACAAAGACAAAAGTAATGCATTCATAGCTTGACTTTTGCCATTTTTTTAAGTTAACGGTCAGGATACGTTAATGTAATTGTGTGGTTTGTAATAGGCCTTTTTTTGCAGAGCAGTGCTGGTGAGAGAAATATGAGGAATGAGAAAGACTAAAGACGGATAGCATGAGTGCGAGGTCAATTGAAGCGCTCAGGAAATATAGTCGAGAAAAAAAGTAATCCATGGGTGAACATTTTTGCATAATCTGCTTTCTGAAAGATGAGTTTTGGAGATTCCCTGATTAATGAGCCGTATGGATGAAATGGATCCACACTTAAAGTCTTAACTGCCAGCTAGTGGCCCTCAAATTCATTAGGGTCAAGATATAATGTGCAAATAAGAAGAAGGATATGGAGGCTCAATTAGCGGAGGAAATAGCTAGCAATGCTAGCACACTTTGTTTTCATGAGATCTAGGGTTTGTATAATATACACTACTATTTAAAAGTTTGAGGTCAGTAAGATTTTTTTTAATGAATACTTTTATACAGCAAGGATGCATTAAATTATTTAAAAGTAACAGTAAAGACTTTTACATTGTTACTGAACTTTTTTATATATATTAAAATATAAAATATTAAGCTTGTTAAGAAATGTTTCTTGATCGCCAAATCAACATATTAGAATGATTTCTGAAGGATCATGTGACACTGAAGACTGAAGTAATGAGTTTGCCATCACAGGAATAAATTACATTTTAAAATACATTAGAAAACAGGTGTAATAATGTTTCACAATATTACGGTTTTACCATATTTTGGATCAAATACATACATGCAGCCTTGGTGACAATAACAGACTTCTAAAATCTTACAGACCCCAAACTTATGCACTCTAAAAACTGCAAGGTTGTTTTTACCCAAATGTGGGTCAAATATGGACAAACCTAACCTTTGGGTTAAAAATGTAATGTAAAAATGTAACCCAACAGTTGGGTTTGTCCATATTTGACCCAAATTTGGGTTAAAACAACCCAGCATTTTTTTTTAGTGTGGTAGTGTATATTTATAATCGGATATTTACTTAAAATATTTAAATACCTTGAAAGGAACAAGCCGACTTTTTGGGACTTTAGCTTATTCACCGTATCCCCAGAGTTAGATAAGTTCATACATATCATTCTCATCTCCGTGCGTGCCATAACTCTGTCTGACGCACCCACTGCTAGCCTAGCTTAGCACAAAGACTGGAGGTAAATGGCTCCAGCTAGCCTACTGCTCAATAAGTGACAAAATAACGCCAACGTTTTCCTATTTACATGTTGTGATGTGTCTTGTGTATAGCTGGAGCCGTTTACATCCAGTCTTTGTGCTTAGCTAGGCTAGCGGTGGGTGAGTCAGACAGAATTATGGCACACACGAGATGAGAATGGTATGTATGGACTTATCTAACTCTGGGGATACGGTGAATAAGATAAAGTCCCAAAAAGTTGCTGTGTTCCTTTAATATTTAAATCAAATGTGTTAAATGGAGTTCGGTATTCTTGCTAATAGCTGAATTAAGCCAAATTAGCCCAAATACTTAATAAACAAAAAAGAAGCATAGAATTTGTGAATGACAAGCATTCTCATCCACTAAATAATCACCTTAAATCAACGAATATCCAAAGTCACTTATCAAATGTGTTTTTGAATAAGGGAATGATCATAATCAATGGCTTTATATTTTCATGAGAAGCTATTATTTATTTATATGGCGCAAGTAGTGTGAGAGGACTGATAGGAACAGGATAGATAAATGAGAAAAATGAGAAAAAGAGAAAAAGGGAATGAAATGAAGATAAAGACAGGAGGCCATTACAATGGAAATACTCAGAATTTCATCATAACAACTTTTCAAGTCAGTTTTTGTCTTTCAGTGTCTCAATTTTGAACTCTCAGATTCTTTAAGACTAGTCTGTTTATGTATTAGCCATTCTGTCCAACCACTGCAGAGCTCAGTATAGTATTTGGGGACTAAAGGGACTCATTGAGCTCATCGCTCATCTGTTCATTGTTGAACTGAAAATTCACAAGGCTTGGGACAACATTGCTATGGGTGGGAACCCTCTCCCACACCACAGAGACCCTTAGTGGGGCCATTTTTTTTTGTTGGCAAATTTAACTGTTTTCATACCACCAATCTTTTATACACAGTCATTGTCTATTAACTAGCTCACTCTGATCTCATCACGCATCCTCCCTCTTTATGTTGTGTGTTGTAGTTATACATTTCACAACATTAATTATATGAATAATAATACAATACTGCATCAAAGCCCATCAAAGGACTAAACGCTTGTTTTCGCACAGAAATGAGAATGTTGTTGAAGTTGCAATAGCCTACATGGATCATGACAGGCTTCTAGACCATAAGAAATAAATAAGACAGATTTAATTATGAAAATCTGATAGAAATGATATTAGAGCAGGCATTTAAGTTCATCCCTGTCTTGTTTGTTTGCATGTACAGGTAACAAACGGAAGTCATGTGACTCTTGCTTGTTTCAGAGCTTGTGGGCGGTGGATGGCTTTCTATTTGCAGAAAAGAGTGCTGATTGGCTGCTGAGCAAAGTAAACAGGTGTCTCCTTTCTCTCCGATTGGCTTGTGTGGTTTTTCACCTAAAAGGAGGGGAAGGTGGACTGGACAGGAGGCCTGAACGAGAATCCTGGACAGAATTCCCACTCTGCATGATATTCCAAAAAAGTTTCATATAAACCTAACGTTAGTCCAGAGTGACATTTGCCCTCCCCTTCGGCAGACCCCCCCTCCTCCCTTCGCCCTCCTGTCGCGACTGATGGTGGGTAGCATCCATTGGTGTGGCGGGGGTTATTGGTGGTTAGTCAGCCAGGTGTGTGGGTGATAGTTTTGGCTGTGTAGTTTTGGAACAGGGGTTGAAGGAACATTCCGATTGTGCCAAAGACACACACAAACACAAAGATCCAAAGGAATAGACGATCGATCACCATGGCGACATACTTCCAGTCCTCACTCACCTGTAAGATAAAAAGAACAACGGATGAAAAAGGAGTGGAAGGATGAATAAACTGAGGGAGCAAAACTATTAAAACATTTTTCATTAATCAAAATAATGCTGAAATAAAAAATAAATATTGTTGAAAAACGAATTTAAATTGAAGTAAAAACTTCAATAAAAATAAATAAATCTCATATCTCCTCAAATCTCATATCTCTAAATATCATTCTCTCCTTTTCTTTGTTCTCTAAAAAGGACAAACAATGCACCACAAAAGCCTTTTTTTGTAGTTCACATAATTAGAACTGAGAATGCTTTTACAATTCCAATTTAATTCATGAATTTATACTGAGGTAGCAAACAGGAAGTAGAATTGAAATTTGAATGCAAGCATGAATTGCAATAGAAATCGATTCATTTTAACCTAATTTTTAGCTAGAGCTGAATGTATGAAAGGAACTGATGAATAAAAACTGAATGTTGGCTCAAGGGTCTTACAGTTTGTAGACTTTATTGGCCTTAATATAAATTTATGGACCATTTCCCAGAATTCTATCACCTGTTAAATTTCTTTGCCCAACCCTGGTATAGACCTAAAAAAGCTTCAGTCTATCAGGCAATGACTTTGCAGGCAGCTGATTTCGGACAGACTTCTGAGGCAGCGTAACGGTTTAATTATCCACAACAAAATAGAGTAAGCTTTGGTGATAGCTAAGCAAATATTTAATTACTACAATAGTGAATTCGCGCTAGAAATGACATCAAAAGTAAAAACGTTAGTCAAAAATTGTCATTTACACAAACTGACCAACAACCACAAATTTCAGATGCCAACTTTATTTTTTAGCTCAACGCTCACAGAATGGAACACACAACATCGTGGGATATCAGAGGCAGTGAAGAATACATCTATGCTGCCATCAAAAAATGATCAGATGAAGGTCTCTCAGGAGACAGGAAGTGAAGCTAACATTGGATGTGCCTTGATGCCTTATTACTATGTAATGCAGCCTCCAAAGACAGCATTTTTAAGCTTTTGGACGCATAATGTTTCACCCTAGACTGGGTAAACCCAGCCTGAACTGCCGGAGATTTGATTTCGCCCTGCAACTCAGTCTGGAAACCTGTTCATTTCTACTGCTTCTGTTACACTTTTGCGGGAAATCAAAGACTGGCTTATCCACCTGGCACACTATTGGCGGGTTTAACACGATGACGGATAGAGAAGTGAAGGGTCGTTGCCCGTTGATCACGCCTCTTGTGGTTTGATTGGTTGAAGGACTATCCAATTACATACAGAGTCATTTGAATTATGCTCGTTTATCCCGCCTCTTGTGCAGTAGAAAGTGCAGACTCCCAGACCAATGTTCAATCTTAAATTGAGCTTGGTCTGGTGATAGCCAGACAAGTTTCACCCCATACCTAAATAACAATAATTGTGATTGATCGTTATACATGTTAGGCCCTGTCCCAAATTGCACCCTAAACCCTCACGGTCTTCCTCTGAGTTTGCACTTTCACGACGTAGTGCCGCTTTGACTGCCGCTGCGTAACCCGCACCAATGCGGACTCGGCAAGTGCGCATCAAGGGTGCATATCGACCTCAAAGGGGGCGCTCGCGAGCACCCTTCTGAGACCTAAAATGACAAATGGGACACTCTACGGTCTCGTGGACTTAACGGACACGCGCATGCAGCAGCCATTGTAAGTCCACAAGACCGAAAGTGCACATGAAGTGTGCCATTTGGGACAGGGCCTTAGTCAAGCTGCTCTTCTTATTCGCATACGATTGTCGAATTTCGCCCCCCTAGCGGCAGTCACACAGAACTTAGAAATTGGTCGTGAAGCAACCGTTTCACCATGGTAAAATTAATGATTTAAATTAATGTAATGCATGTGTGAATATATCTACACAAAACAAAGGACCCTCAATATATCGCAAATAAAAACATAGTAGATGTTATAGAGCTAATAAACATAAATATTGATTTAAAGGGTTAGTTCACCCAAAAATGAAAATTCTGTCATTAATGACTTACCCTCATGTCGTTCGACACCCGTAAGACCTCCGTTCATCTTCGGAACAGAAATGAAGATATTTTAGTTGAAATCTGATGGCTCTGAAAGGCCTCCATTGGCACAATGGCACTTTATACTCTCAAGACCCTTAAAAGGTACTAAAGACGTCGTTACAAAGTCCATCTCACTACAGTGGTTCTAAAATAACTTTCTGAATCGGCGAGAATAGTTTTTTTGCGCAATAAAACCCTAAATAACGACTTACATAGTGATGATGATTTCAAAACAAGGCATCATAAAGCTTCGAAGCGTTATGAATCAATGAGCCGAATCATGATTCGGATCGCGTGTCAAACCGCCAAACTGCGGAAATTTGGCGATTCAAACCGCTGATTCGACTCTCTGATTCATAACGCTTCGAAGCTTCATGATGCCTTGTTTTGAAATCGTCATCACTATGTAAGTCGTTATTTAGGGTTTTTTTGCGCACAAAAACTATTCTCGCCGATTCATAAAGTTAATTTAGAACCACTGTAGTGAGATGGACGTCTTTAGTACCTTTTAAGGGTCTTGAGAGTGTAAAGTGCCATTGTGCCAATGGAGGCCTTTCAGAGCCACAGATTTCAACTAAAATATCTTCATTTCTGTTCCGAAGATGAACAGAGGTCTTACGGGTGTCGAACGACATGAGGGTAAGTAATTAATGACAGAATTTTCATTTTTGGGTGAACTAACCCTTTAATAATTATGAAATAATTATTTCTGCCATAGTTATTAATAACCGCCATTTTACAGAAATAATGTTTACAGAATAGTGTTAAAGTGTTATAATATTGGTAATTCTAACTTTGCGCTCATAGTTTTAATTAGAATACATCACATTCGGTCGCCTGGTAGCATACGGTCAAGTCGCAGAAGTTCAAATATTTCAACTCATCCGAAGCTCAAATTGGATCCAAAATTTCCGCATACGCATATGATCGGAACTCCACGCAGCTCCCGTACTACTCTCCATTGCAAATGAATGACTTCAGGTGCAGTGTGCAGTAGAAAGACGGCTTTAGTAGGTGGTTCTTGACCTGAATATGCTGCAGTATAGACAGACCTTATGACGTCTATTCAAAGGTCTGGTTACATGAGACTGTGACCATATGTCATGGTGTTAAACCTGGGCCATAGATGCCATATTTGATTTGAGAGCTGCAGTAGAGAGGAATGAATAACAACGAATGAATCAGTGAAAGAAAGTGTTCTTTTTGGAGCTTTGAACTAGTTACATTATAAACAGCTGCGAGACTCTTCAAAATTCCCCTTTTGAGTTCCATTAGAAAAGATCGCAGCTAATGGATTTAGAAAGACTGGAGGGTGAGTGAATGACATCATTGTAATTTTTCGGCGAACTATCCCTTTAAAAGGGCAAAATGTCAAAAAGCAAGGAAGATGTCAGATGTGAAGGAGAGACAGGACAAACAGATGAGTCAGATATAAAATGTTGGGGTGGGGTAAAAAAAAGGATTGAGAGGTAAACATAAGATGGGGAATTGGACGTGAATGTGTGGGAGTGAGTGAGAGAAGGGAAGAGAGAAGAGGGTGAAGGAAAAGGTTAATGTGAGCTGAGACTTCATTCCGCCACACTGCTCTGATGAGGTGAGACACAGGGGACTTGAACCGTAACCACGGCAAAGGCTGCAAGGGAGTTGGCATGGAGACGCCTTGTTACCATGGGAATGAAACTGTGTTCATGTCGAGATGATTGACAGAATTACTGAGTGCTGTTAATTTTACCTCATGTTGACTGTATCCCTGCTCTTAAAGAGGAACCAACTGCTCAAGCCCACTTAAAAATATTGCTGAGTTATAAAAATATATTGCTGACTGTTCTAACTGAACAATATCATCAAAATAATGTGAAAAGATAAAGAAAATAACTCACTAGCCATAAATCTACAATAACTACACTTATTCAGCAGTTTTCATGCTATGAAAGTGGCCCATTTAAAAGGTAAAATAATAATATAAATATGTATTGTATGAACCATAAAATAGAATTAATGTAATTGTAATTTTAAATTAAAGGTGCACTCTGCAAAAAAAATTCTGTAAAATTATCCAAAAACCACTAGGCCAGTGTTATATATTTTGTTCAGTTGAGTACTTACAATATCCCAAATGTTTCCAACTATTTGTCAATTGTGAGAAAATTGCTATTTTAACCGGACGTGTGAGGGAGTCGCCTGTGGATGGCGTCATATTATCTGCGTTACCCTCGGTTTCAGGTTTTATTCTGCAGAAACGCTTTACTCTCAATACAATGTGTAACAAGTGTCTGCCGCCGAGTGAACGCACAGAGTAACGTCATAACATAATTTTCAACACACTCAGATGTAAAAGAAAAAGCGGAAGTGGCGCCGACGACAGTGGCTTAATAAAAGTCCTGCTGCTCACGAGGCGTGTATTGCGTTCGTCTCTCATTAACAATCGCTCCAGCGGCCTTGCTCAGCTCCACAACACTCGGTCCTGCTCTGCCTTATACTACAGTAACGTTAATAATCGCATCCATGAGCATGATTTCGATCCCGTCCCATGATTTCACGAGTCCTATCCCGATCATTTTCCACCGGCTGTGAGGTGAAGACCACATGTCCCAGGATTCTGTGCTCAAATGTGGCGTCATCAAACTACGCCTTTGTTTAGAATAGGCGACCTCTAGCAGACGGAAAAGTTACATAGTGCACCTTTAAATATTTTCAAAATGAAAATAATTAATAAATGACCAAAATAAAACAATTAAGAATAGTGTGAATTACATATTATAATATTAATAAATATATGATATTTTATACACATTACATTATCTGTTGACATTATATTATCTATTTTTAACAGTTTTTATTGTATTTTTTTATATTATCTTTATATTTGTGTGTGTGTATATATACATACACACTCATCTTATACATTGCAGGGGATCTACACTCTAAAAAATGCTGGGTTAAAAATAACCCAAGTTGGGTTGAAAATGGACAAACCCCAGTGGTTGTTTTTTTTTAACCCAGTGAATGGGTTGTTTTAACCCAGCGGTTGGGTTAAATGTTTGCAATCGCTGGGTTAAAACAACCCAACTGCTGGGTTTGTCCATTTTTTAGAGTGTATTAATATATCTATTTTAATATATCTTCTTCATGAGTATCTGATCACCTAGACTACAAAAAGTTTGATTGCCTTCTATCACTTGGCTTAAAAAAATAAATAATAATAAAAATATCACCTCTAGTATCATCCAGCACAACTGCTACTCTCAAACGTGAGTAATGCTGAGACTCAGACGTGTTTGACAGCATGGGACTGTAAACCATTTAAATGCCAACAGTGAGTGTAGTGCTGATGTGTAGCTGTGCTTTGGCTAACGACCACATCTCTTTTTTAATGCTTTAGGACTTGCCTGTCAAAGCCCCCACATCAGAGATTATTAAACCACAAGTGTGGAGCTGCATATTGATCTGAATGTGTCTGTGGGAACGTGTGTAAGCTTTCACTGAGCTCATAATGAATGCCAAGTTTTGAGTCAGTGCTGCATAATCTACTGCTCACTCTTAACAGGTTTTTGTGTAATTTCCAACTTTCTTTTAGTTGTAATTGCAGCAAAACAAGTTCAACACTGACACCAAAATTATTGCAAAGTGATTGGAACTACGTGAATCAAAGTGATTCAGGTCTGCTTCTATTCCATCAACTTTTGTATCAACCACAGTTATCTCTTCATTTGTACAGTTCAACAGATGCAGGTAGTTGTTGAGCAAGCTCAAAAAAATGGAATCAAACACTGATGTTACATATATATGCCCAATTCAAAAAGATTGTAGATAAAATATGTTGTCTGCATGACTCTGACAAATGGGCCCTGCTTAAACCTGGTATTAAGATGCATTTTGGTAAATCAGATCACAAGTAGACAAGGGAGACCTGACCCGTTTACACTTGTTGTTTTAATCTCTTTAATCTCTCTTTTTTGTCCACTTTCAACAATTTCTGTCCTGATTTCTTTGTGGAGAGGGTCAATGGGCGGGTAAATTAATGTGTTTTTTCAGATTTGATCTAATGGACAAAATAAGCTTGCGCAATTGAAATATGAACACAACCAGAGATGACGGAAAAAAACATACGGATGGCATCAGCTTTCATTTCTGCTCTGATAGCCGCAAGACCACACTGAACACTGTGAATGCGTGTTTGAAATCAGGAATGGAGAGAGAACATTGTGCTTGCCGTTTCCCATGATGTTTGTGCATTAGGTCAGTAGGCGGTCTTTTGCGGCTGTTCAAACGCATTCGACCACATGAGCGTTTACACAATGAAAGCAATCCGGTCAAATGCGTTTTCGACTACCTCTGGAAGTGGTCGAAAGTGGTCAAGCTTAAAACGTTTTAGACCCGTTTCTAGCATTGTCCACTTGTGATCCAGTTGACCCAAACGCATCTTAACCAGGTGTAAACAGGGCCATTTAGAGTCCGTAGTTGTGGATTTTTGTGGATTATTTTGTGTAGGGAAAATGCATGACAGTCTTTAAGCAGGCTATATCAAGAACAAGCTGACTACTGCCTTCCTGATTCCTTTAATGTTGATTTATAGTTGATTGTTCAAATTAAAATGGGTCTTCTTAGCAGTATGACAGGCAGATAGACTAATTAAACACCTCTAATTCACCACTGCAAAAAAGAAAACAAACAAACAGACAATTTGGGAGTAGATTTAAAGGCATATTTCTCCCAAAAATGAAACTTCTGTTATCATTTCCAAACAAATAAGAATTTTCTCTCTAAGACACAAAAGAAGATTTTTTTTAATGAGACCTATTGTAAAATACATTTATATGAACTGACCAAGTCTTCTGAAGCGATGTGATGACTTAATTTAGCCTCTTTTTCACATATGAACTTCGATCAACTTGCATACATTGAGCACATCAAATATGGTCAACGGAAGCTCAACCGTACTTGCTTGACGAGAACAAACCTTTTGGTTGTGTGGACTTTCTATGGAGGGTCAGAAATCTCTCGGGTTTCATTCAAAATATCTTCATTTGTGTTACTGATATTCAAAGATAAAGACGAACGCAAGTCTTATGTGTTTGAAATGACGTGGGTGAGTAATTGATGACAGGATGTACAGTATGCCATTAACTATAATGCTATAATCGACATTTACGGTTATCACAGCAGCCATGACTGTACGATTATTTATTCAATTAATTGTGCAGGCCTAATACATATTTGCTTTGAACGAGGAAATGTTTATATTTCTAGTCTCAGTCACCATATTTCTGTCAGTGCCACTATACTATCATTTAAGGTACAACAATGAACATAAATCATTATTTTAACTATGACTGCTATAAATGAGAGCATGTTATTGTGGCTAATGTGAAAAGACTCATCTGCACATTCAGAAATATGATTATGAAAGAGAATGACTCACACTGCGGTCGTCGTCCTCGCTCTTCATGTGGTTTGCGATGAAGCGGACTCCATCTACAGCCTCCTCAAACCCTGGGCAGGCCTGGGCCAGCAGAGCCTGGGTGAGGACCGTAGGGGGCTGCTGCTTCCCCCGAGGAAGAGCAGAGGTCTGCAATGGATTCGAACCTCCTTCCCTGGCCTCTCTCCCCCCTTCCCTTATCCCGTTTAGTCCATCTGTCGACCCCCCTCCAGCACCCCCTCCACCCAACTCTGCCCCAAACTGTTTCACTGAGGCTCGGTTCACATAGCATGTGCACGCCTCATTGTTCTCTTTGTTCCCTGATGAAGAGCCGCCCAGGCCCAGCCCTGCCATGAGCCCGGCAGCCATACCCCCTCGCCCACCTTCCTGCTGTTCATTGGCACGACGGCGTTGGCGCAGACGCTGTCGCTCGCTGCTGTTGCGCGGCTGCTGCATGAAGAGCAGGGTGGGCAACTTGTTGAGGAACACCAACTTCACCCATGGAGGCATAGTGTGTGTGGTGGGTGACCGGTGATGCACGTTCAGCACACACACGCTCGTAACAATGGAGAACGTGACCAGCACCATAGTGAACATCAGATACTTCCCAACCAGAGGGACATCGAGAGACGTGGGCGGCACAATTTTGGAGATCAGCAGCAGGAACACAGTGAGGGCCAGTAGCACTGAGATACAGAGCGTCATCTTCTCCCCGCAGTCTGATGGCAGGTAGAACACTAGGATGGCCAGTGAGGTGATGAGGACGCAAGGAATGATGAGATTGATGGTGTAGAAGAGGGGTTTGCGGCGGATGATGAAGTCATAGGTGATGTCTACATAGGTTGGGTCCAAGGGGTTCTCGTTTCGACGGCCGGGCAGAGCAATGATGTCCCACTCACCACTGGGTGTGAAATCGTCCATGCTTGCCACATCCGCACGCAGAACCAGGTCCACTTCTGTGCGGTCGTAGGTCCATGAACGGAAACTCAGAGTGCAGTTCTGCTGGTCGAACGGGAAGTGCTTCACCTCAATTTTACAGGCACTCTTATAAATCGCTGGTGGCAACCAGAAGACACTTCCATCATAGGAGACGACAGCATTGGAGTAGAAAGACACCTCATACATGCCGTCAGCACTGATGAGGAAAGAGACAGAGGGGTTATGAGGTGGTTTCTACTTTAAAGGAAGCTCTATCAACAGCATATGTGGCATACCGTTGATAATGTATTGCCACTTTTTTAAAGGCACCAACAGTTACAGTAACACTTATAACGTGGGTTGTGTGAATGTCAAATGTCACTGCATTTGCTACGAATCGAACCCATGACCTTGAAAGTTTGGATATTTTAACTTTAACCATCTTTACCATGACTGGATGATTAAATGATTTTACGAAATAAGTCACATGCCAATACATTGCGAATCCTTAAGTATAATGATTAAGTGTTGTGGATATACTTTTAATACAATATATTTTCATTAGTGCTGTCAAACGATTAAAATATTTAATCGCGATTAATCGCATTAATGCCATAGTTAACTCACAATTAATCACAATTAATCGCACATTTTTATTTATTCTAAATGTCCCTTGATTTCTTTTTGTCCCATTATTTTTTCTTATTTTAATGCTCTTATCAACATAGAAAAGTGGATCGGCTTGCTTTGTTCAAATGTTTGTTTTATTGAAAACAACATTGGCATACTTTAGTGTTCGATTTCACACCAACATTCTCACTTGAAGCAGTCATTCACTCTTGGAGCAAATAATCGCTCACACAATGTAACACTGTCCATCAATAAAAGGGTGAAAAAAAATACTTTGTTGCACAAACAGCCCCTTCAACAGCCCTTTCTAAGGGATCAAAACAGGGTGATACAAAATAAAATTACAAAGTGCACATGCAAGGTAAACTAGGACTCCGCCTATAGTGCAGTTAAACCAGGGGTCGCCAACTAGCGGACTCCGGTCCAAATCCGGACCGCGAAGCCTTTTGACGTAGGCTAATGAAACAGGTAACGTTGCAATGCTCACTGTTGCGTTCAGACCCAGACGCGCGGTCAAGCATGCAGGTACACCGGACGCGAATGACGCGACATGCACGCCGCTTAATTCGCGCCGCAGAATGTCTATTTGCGTCTTTGCATTGACTTAAATCACTCGCGCAAAACGCTTCATTCGCGTCCGGTGTGAATGCACCATCAGAGCAGAAAGCAGCGCTCAAGACAAGCACTTTTAGTTGAAGACCCCTGAGTTAAACCATGGCATAATACGTTTCTCATTTCGGCGTCTCACGCTTGCCATCCACGTCTACTCTTTTAATGGCCCAAACAAGTGTGGGCAGCCGCAGCGTGCCTGATGTTTTGTTTCCGGTCTAGCTACATCCGGAGTGGTGTTGTAGTTTTTCTAACGTTACTAGTTGCTGCAACAGCATGTGAAAAAACTACAAAGTTTGTTAGACCAAAAAGAACGTTAATCTCGCGATAAAAAAATTGACGCCGTTAAAATAGGTTTGCGTTAACGTCGTTAATAACGCGTTTAACTGACAGCACTAATTTTCATATTTACTGCCTGACCCTGTTTCTTCAAAAATATCTTGAAGTTCACGAATCTGCTAAGAACGTTTTTAAACCTTAGCGTTTGGGCCCTCTTGTGGGTGTGTCTCTGCACAAAGTTTCTTAATGATGCATCCAGACAAACATAGGAGGGATGCTAGTGTTAACTAGGTTAAATGACAGTGAGAAAGGAGGAACATGCTTTATTTACAGTGAGGTCATGTAATGTGACACAGGAACACTGCTAATGAGACGAAGACTAATAAGCGGGGATATTATCTACCCTCCACTGACAGAGGAATGGAATAGGTGATGAAAAGAAAGGATGAGATATGATAAAGGCAGTGATAATCTGACTAGATAAGTAAATACACAAGAGCCAAAAATGGAATGATCTTGAGACTTACTTGTTGTAAAGAACAACATCAGGTAACCAAATATGTTTGGAGGGAAGACGGACCTTCTTCATGCCGTCAAACTCATCTGGGTTCCATGTTAACCGGTAGTCCTGCCACTCCTGAGGACAAAGTGAAAACAAAT
Organism: Gobio gobio; assembly: GCF_949357685.1. Taxonomy (NCBI): domain Eukaryota; kingdom Metazoa; phylum Chordata; class Actinopteri; order Cypriniformes; family Gobionidae; genus Gobio; species Gobio gobio. The sequence continues at coordinate 26,249,585 of NC_137108.1, read as the reverse complement.
AACCATGATAGACTCAAAGAAGAAAAAAAGCAATCTGTTAACATTCCCATTTATTTCAATGGTAGAATAAACAGCTACTTTTGAATGGGGGTCAATGGAGAAAGATGTGTTTAGCAGCCAGATAATGTAGTTACAACAACTACAAGCACATGTTACCGGCAAAATCTTGATCTCTTGGATACAAGTGAAATACACTGTACATCTATGGCCTTCTTCCACACATACAGTATTTCTCATGTCATGAAAACGTCACTTCACGTTGACCTGTGAACAGGCGGTGTAATCAACCCTCACATGTTGTAAAGATTATGTTCATCTGTCACACACACCACTGCTCTGTCAATTAACAGTATATTTAATGTATGTACTAATGATCTGTCACATTTCATTACTGATAGAAATGTCTTAATAAACTAGATTAGAAAATTTGAAATAATTACTTTAAGCCATAAATGCTGACAGATTAAATAGACTGCAAATGAGAGCTGTCAAAAAGCATAGCATAACTAATGGTAGTCGTCTTAATACGCACAAAAACAGTGATACATGTCTAATGATGATAATTTAACACACTTCCTGTTGAGTTCTGACCAGATTGTGACCACTAATGTAATTATATTACATTCTTTACTCTGACACACCAATTGCATACACACACTCTGGCCAGAAAAGACACACAGTTGCAAAGTTGTATGGGTAACCTGTACTGACAGCGGCAATAACTCCTGCCAACTGACATCTATGGTTATAGTGACCATGAGCAGATGATTCAGAGAGGGAGTGACAGAAAGATGGAGAAAGAAAGAGAAAAAAGAGAGATGTGTAAGAGAGTACTATATCTGTACAAGCAGATTTTGATGAGTAGTTCTGTATATACACTACAATGAAAAAAAAATTAGAGTAAATTTCACAAATAATTACAAAGAAATGCAAGTAACACATTGCATTAAATGTGAAATTTTGAAGTAGAAAGACAGAAATAGTTTTTTATTGTAAAATATACTCCAATAATCTTTGTGTCATGTTGGGTATGGTCCAATCCAAAACTCTTGATGCAGGTACTATAATATAAAGTCTTTAATCCACAAAGAGAATCACACAGGAGAAAACCAGGAGAAGTAGCGGCATAATCCACACACTTACTGCAAACAATAAAGACTTTAGTAAAAAGTCCAAAGCAGAGACGGCGGCTAGTAGAACCGAGGTGAAGACGGGAGCCTGTAAGAACAGGGAGATGCCAGAGGGAGTGAGGACCAAGGTGGAGCTGGAGCAAAGAAGGAGCCCGGTAGAACCGAAGGGGTGGAGGATTGAGGTGCAGCCAGAGGCCAAGAAGTCCATGGCGAAACTAGAACGACAAGAGACCAAGGTGAAGCCTGAGGGACGAGAGAGCCCGGTGGAGCCAGAGTGATCCTAGAAAATGGTGGAGCTGAGGGAGTGCAGAGACAAGGCGGAACCGAAGGGATGATGGGTCAAGGTGGAGATGTGGGCCAGGGGATCCCCCCACACAGAGCTGTGCTTGTGGTGAAGAGGCCTGAGTTGGAGAGCTGGAGGGAGTCAGCGGCATGGGCAGAATTGAGGGTCTGCAAGGCACCAGTGGAGGTTGGGACTAGGTCATCAACAAAGTTATCAGGAGCAGACTGAGGGATACGGAGTTCAGGGGTGGGGGCTGGCTTCGTCTCAATTTTAATGAGCCAGTGCTCCTCCACTGGCTCAGGGGTGGATTGTCCCAACACATCCAACTCTGTGGTGGATCTGGCGGTGGACTCCGTCCTCAGGACGGATATGGCATCCGGCTCTGGCTCCGGGATAGAGACGGTGGCTGGCTCTGGCTACCTGGTGGGGTCTGGTGTCATCACTGGGTCCTTGCCGGAAGATCTTCCTTTAGCTCCAGGACTCTCTAGGCTGGGAAGGTGAGGCTTCTTGGAGCGGGCAGGGAGATGGCTGCTGGGGACAGTATGAGCTCTGGGAAGTCAGAATTGATGCCGTTTTCCTCAATGACTCCCACTGTAAAGGAGGGAGTCCCCTTCATTGACTTCATTAACACCCAGAAGGCATAGTTGATGAAGTCAACGAAAGGAATATGGTCCACAAGCAGCATCTGGCCTAAAATGCCATACATCCCACTCCAAAAGATGGACTTGAGAGCCTTGTTGTCCCAGCATGGTACAGATCTAAGATCTCCTCAGGATACTCCTCCAAAGTATGGCCGTTCTGCAAAGGGCATTCCTTTTTATTACTCATAGTTAAAGGTCGGTCATTCTGTCACGTTGTGTATGGTCCAGTCCAAAACGCTTGACACAGGCACTATAATATAAAGGGCCAGATTTACTAACAGCTTGCGCCAGCGCAAACCCTCTTTTGGCGTTAAAAATCTACAGTCAGGATTTACTAAAGACACGCAGTGATAAATTAATGCCGAAATGACATGGACAGGGTTATTTTTGCGGCTGACCTTATTGCGTATGCATTTGTAGGAGTTTCTCTTTCAGTTGCAAAATTCATGGGTGGAGAGTATTTAAATGAATCACGCAAGGGTGATTTACAAAGGTTTGTGCCCGTCAATTAACTGGAGTTTGACACAGGCACAAGCACATGAATGATAACACAAGAAAACAGAACATAACCAAAACACTTTGTTTTATTTACAATTTTGAATATGCTGTAAATTTAAAAGATGTAAATTGACATACAGTGCATATTAACACACATGTTTGTTTTATTATAATGGAATTTTTTTAATTATAGGTATCTGTTGATATTAGATATTTAATTGTGAATGCTCACTTAAAGGTAATTTTTAAAAAGATGAATAGTTTAATAATAATTACTAAACATAATCTTTAATACAAATCAATGGAACAGCTACATCATGATAGAAAAGCAAATGTATGTGTGTGTAAAAACACTTTATATCTGGAAAATAAAATAGCGTAAATAATGCAAGTATAGACTGACCTGAGTAAGCCAGACATTGGTGGTCATGATCTGTTCTCTCTCATGCTGAGTAGAAGAAAAAAAACAGACAGAGGAAGGTCAAAATTGACACAAACTGCATAATCAATACAATTTAAATAGCAATACAGTTTAAATTATATAAATAAAGTAGTATTTTAACCACTCATTTAAAGTGCCCCTGTTATGCTTTTTCAGATATTACCTTTCATGTAGTTTGTAATATGGCTGTTTGTGAATGTAAAAGGTCTGCAAAGTTTTAAAGATCAAAGTGCACAACAAATGGAGTTAATAACTCCCAAAAGAAAGAACCGATTCCGAACTGTCTGAAATGAGTCATCACCTGTAATTCCAGTCTTACTTCCAGCACAAACCTAGGTTTTTAACAAATTCCAGCCTATGGTCTTCATTGGCTGCCCACGAACAACATCTATTTTGACCCATCCTCAAACACTGTATTTGTAGCTGAGACTAGAAGAGTTTATTTTGTGTCGTCGCCATGTCGAGAAGATGCAGTTTTCAAATCTCATATGAGAGCAAATCCACTTTGCATGCACTTCCCAATTAAGGATGAGGACTCAGGATCAAATTGATACGGTAAAAATGACATTATTGTTACTGTTCGTATAACTGCTAAAACTGCGTTTCGTTTCCAACACATGCTGTAAGCAGTCGACCAATCACAACAGACTGGGACATCTGACCAATCAGAGCAGAGTAGGCTCTCGGAAAGGAGGGGTTTAGAGAGACTGAATCCTTTATCAAACCGTTTCAGACTCTGGGAGAAAAGAGGTGGTGCTGCAATGTACATCAAGAGAAAATTAAAGTGTTTTTTTGACCTTGGATACATGTGAACCTACCAAAACAAAATTAGGAACCTTTAAAATAGCATAATAGGGGACCTTTAAATCAATGATCTATCTTTTTTGTTTCTGAATTCATTAAAATGTATTAAATATAATACATTAAATATATATATGAAGAGTTCAGATGCACAGAAAGCCACTTCGGTCAAAAATGAGATTACGATACTGAGCGAATGCTCTCCACATATAGTATACATTCATAAAATACTTTCACTTCAACCCCACTAAATCCCAGCCTCAGCCCATTCAGAAGTACCGGTACTTAGAAACCTTTTCATAGAAGCCTGACAAAAATGCTTATTTTAAAGAAAAACGTCAGACGGACTTAGAGGATTTTGCATCTGAAGTCTTCATATATATAATATAATACCCAGTACAGAAAGAAACAAAGTATTCATCATGGTTCATCGTTTGATGGTTTTAAATCTGTTTTTATTGATCAAAGGCTACATTCTTGAGCATAATGGTTCTTTTATGGATCAAGGACATTAAGAAGCCCTTGCCGGCCCCTCCAGAGATGAATTACACAGGAATGACACTGCTTTCCTCCAGCTTTCAGCCCAGGTAAGTGAGCTGGTGATTTACAGTGTGTTACAAGCATGAAGGAAGCATGTAATTGGCTGACAGCTGAGCGGTTAGCATAGAACGATGAGTGGTCAGTAAGCATGGGTAATTTGCTGCACCTGTGGGAACAGAGGTGGCTATTTCCTGTTGTCCATACTCACTTCCTACAGCATACTGACAACATTTTACTCAACATTAAAAAACAAAACAAAAAAAGCATGCTAATACTGAGACCTCAGAGCCATAACTGCATTATGTCACCGCTCCATTTTAGGCCTAAGTGGGCTTACTGAACTTAGAGGCATAATACCACATTGAAAATGGACCAAATCTAAAAATAGAAATAATTTTGAATAGACAAGAGGCTTTCGTTAAATGCACCGGCTCAGTCACTGCTAAAATATTAGTTTTAACTCTTGATTAAGTCATGATTAAGTGAAGTACTGTACAATTTGTAAAAAAAAAAAAAAAAAAAAAAAAAAAAAAAGAGGCACAATATTTATATAAAGCTAGTCAAAACTGTTTAGTGAAACCTTTATCAATATGCATACTGTATTTAAATATGAAAGACCAAAAGTAAACATCTCCACTGACCACACTGATGAGCTGGGCCAGCGAGACCATCAGCTGCACGGTCACCAGTTCTGAACCATTAGTAGCTGGTCGGATCAGTTTGTTGTAGTGGGCTGGATTGAGAAGATGCTCCACCAGTCTCTCTTCTGTATCTGCCCCATCACTGCCTGTAAGATATATACAGTAGATCAATACGTATCCAACATTTCAAAAAGATTCCCATTTTTGGATGTGACATCTGTTGAGTAGTTTTGTTTAAACCTGAGGCACAGCTGCAAAACACAGAAAACCTCCTCTCTGGAGAACAGCTTAGATTTATGAAACAGAAATCTGTTATAACAAATTTCAGTTAACTTTGTGTGGAAACCACAGTGTAAATGATGCAAAGCATGATCAATCAATTTTATATTTCTTAAATAAAATGTATTATTCATTGTAAAATTGTCGATATTTTGATAATTAATGATGTATGGTGATATATTTCATTATGATTAGGCAATAAATACTATCACTAAAACTGTTTATACTTAATTTTTTGAATGTTTCCATATCCAATTTGTGGTGTTACAAAACAGACTGTGTAAGCTACAAATAATCAGAAAGAATTACTTTTTGAATGGCATTTGTTGGGAGCCTTGAAAGCATGCTCTAATATTTTCTTTAGTAAAATCTGTCAATCATTTGTAAACTGTTACATTTAGGGTATTTGTGCTGTTCCTCCTATTTAACATGTTTCTGATTGCTTTAGGTAGCTAAATAGCTAGCATTTATTTAATTTATTGTTAATTTGTTTTAACAGGATCACATGAGTGAAGGTGTAGCAGTTTAGTAAAGAGAGCAGCAGCTTTCAGACTTTTAGCAGGACAGGAGAAAAGCACTGACTTCTTTATTTTTGAGAGTGACAGACAAACACCCATCACCACATGCTTATAAATCCCTTGTCGCATACTCACTGCAATTGACTAATAGCACCTACAGATCAATCCAGCGGGATGGCTTTATTCATCAAATCAAGTAAAGGCTGTTTTTCCTTACTTCAGTCTAGTTACAAAGGACCCACATATTTGGATAGTAATCTTCACTACCAAATGTGAATTAACACGGCAAGTGACATATTTGTAATCTTTGCTAAATAGTACAATATAAAATGACTCTGTATATTTATCTAGTTCTAATAGCAAGCAAGTCAAATATTCTCTTTCATATTCCCCTTTGCTATTCTGTCTTCCTCACGGATGTAATCTTCACTTCTCTCGTCTTGTTGTTTTCTCCGTTCTCAGGGTCAGCATAATACATGTCCTCTGTCTCTCTCCCTAACTACTCATCCATCCCATTCTCTCTGTCTCTGTCTCCCTGTCTCTTATTGGCTTGTTCTTGCTGCTCTTGTTGTGTTCAGTGGACAGGAATGATGTTTCTACGACACAGATCAATGAAGACTCTAATCACACACCATAAACTCTCTCTTTCTCCTCCTGCACATGCAGCCCTCTAAATCCCCCTGTCTCTATCTAAATGCAGCATCTCTTTTCTGCTCAGTTTTCCTTCGTTTATTGCTCCTGTCTTTTAAAAAAAGACCATGACAGAGTGAGATGCCTGATTTGGTGAGTTGTGTGCTTGTTTGTCTCTATAAATTAATATGGTAAGTGTTGCATAACATTATGTACCCTAATAGAATGTGTAGGATGTTTAGCATAAAAAAAGCAAAATAATGTTTATACTTTCATAGAAGGGTTTAAAAACTGTCATTGATGTTCAAGGCGGCAACACTCAATAGTAATCAAGGATATGGTGAATTCAAAGTGGGCACTTTTTTTTTCTTTTCTTAATTGCTTTTGTTAACTTTAAGTTCCAACTAAAAAGTTAATCATCCTGGTCGCGCACTGGGTCGGCAACATCCGGCCACTACTTTCATCATTCAAAGATACATACAAATACAGGTGATTGAAGAAACATGAGCGCTAACGTAAACATAGGCCGGACAAATGAGAACTGAAACTGAGTAACCATGACGAGAAACAAGAAGCGGGAACTGAACAACGGAAAACAGAAAGCAATTAATACTAACTAAAAGAAAGTGAAACTAAGAACAAACATAACTAAATATCCCTGACAGAATGCCTCCTCCCGGGAGGCGCCGTAATAGAAGAAGTGATGGAGGGATGGTGGAGGTTTTGGAGGTGGTCGAGGATCAGGCAAAGGGATGGCTGAAACAGGCATCTGGGACTGTGGAAGCGAAGATGAAAGTAGTGGCCGGATGTTGCCGACCCAATGCACGACCAGGATGATAACCCACGGTGGAGTGGATGGAGGAAGGAGCCATGATGGTGACTTGGTTAGCATCATCCAGGTTATGACCGATGTACAGGTAGCCGCAGAGAGAATAGCCGCTCGCGCAGACATAGGGCAGAGGGAAGCGCCGGAGCTGCAGTGAAGACCCCCCAAAATGGAAGTGGGGATCCTGAGGGCTGAGGATGAGATGGTGTGACAGAGGGCGGAGGGGATGCCTGAGGGAGGGCGGAATTTTCCGAAGCCAAAGGGGTGGAGGGCCGAAGGGCAGTGGACGACCCGCTAGTCCACAGCGGATGCATGGCAAGGTCTGACCCAGGTGGAGCCGACGGTCCGAGGGAGCCCAGGCGAGGTCGAACAGCCGATGATCAACACTGGAATCGAGGGAGGAAGTAACGCAGGCGCATGAGCCAGGGCAACGGGTCAAAGTGGATCTGAGCACTCCGAGGCTGGAGGCGGAGCCACGGGCTCATCATGCCCAGGAGGGATTGGCTCCCCTTAGGTCCAAGGTGTAACCACGCCACTGAGAGGAGGTAGAGTTAACACTGAGTGACCGATGGAGGACAATGATGACTGGGTTGTAGCAGTGGCTGAGGACAGAGAATGGGTATTGAGAAATGAACAGAATCCAACAAAAAAACAAAGTGTTTCCAACTGCACTCTGTAGAGGTGGTGTGAGAGGGAGGCTGGGCAGGGTTAGCACAACTGGAGAAGATGATATACATACAGGTAAGTTCATGGGGCACAAGGAATCCAACTCTCCACTCTCTTTTAAAGTGTCCGTTGAGTCCAGCTGGTACTCACTCTCAGTGGCGGGAGGGTGGGCGAGGCTCGCTTCCATTCCCTCAAACTCCACGAGGATTCCCACGGCGATAGCCGGTGATGCGGGCTCACACCCCTGGTCAGACTCGGGGGCGATGGTGCACGCTGTCCTCTTTTCCTCGGGTTCTGGCTCACACAACGAGGCAGGCAGAAGCTTCCAGTCTGCGGGGGCCTCTGGAGTAAGATCTGTTGATCGGGGTGGTGACGGGCTGGGCTCTGGGTCGGGCTGTGTTTGATGTATGGATTAGGGGTAGACACTCTCCAGAGACCTGATGATGGCCTCCAGCTAAGTCCTTGGGTGTCTGGGGGGTCTACAGGATGTTGGTAGTTTCCCCCCATCCAATACAATGATTTGAGCAGAAAACCAGACCTTAAAGAATGGATTTTGCAGCAAGAGTTGCAGATTTGGCCCGAAGCCAAAGAACTGAAGAACTGTGGAGTTCTCCACGGTAAAACGGACTACTTTTGAGGACAGGCATACGAAGATGAAGATTTAGGTAAATATGCTTTAATAAGCTTCAAAGAGACATCCAAAGATACATGTAGACCGGACCAGTATTTTTGTTCAAAAGAATGCCTTGGTGAGCATAAGAGTCTTTCAAAAACATAAAAAAAAATTGTAATGACCCTGAACTTTTGAACTATAGTGTAAATGGTGACCTCGCAGAGTAAAGTTTTACACAACTTGCCAAAAATATGTGGACACTGCCTTTCTATATAATCTGATTTGGCTATTTCAGCTCCTCCTTCTACTAAAAGGTGCGTAAAATCAGTATAGAGTCTGGCCTGCACCAAGTCTAGACCTGAACCCCACCGAACATATTCAGGATGAATTAAGATGTGAACGAGACCTCGCCACACAACTGCATCTGAATAAGAGCAATTTCCTGCATCCATGTCCCATCATTAAGTGTGAAGCCTTACCAGAAAACTGAAAGCTATTATAACAGCCAACAGAGGATCCACTCCTCTGGTTTTGAAATTACTGTAAATGTTCAGCATATGCCACAAGGACTATCCTCCTTTCCATTCCTCGCCATCATCCATCCTTTTCCCTCTCTCTTTTTTAAGACAATGTTGTGTGAGGTTGTGTTGAGGAAGAAGGTATTTTAATAAATCAGCATGTTTTCTCTTCCTCTTTGATCCTCTCTCTCACTCTCTGCGTGTTTGCTGTGCTATATAAAGCCAAGCAGTGGGATGTTGTCTTCTCCAGCTCTCTATAAGTGCTTATAATGTTTCCTTGGGCTTTTGCTTGTGTGTGGATCTTCTCTCATTAAAATATTGCAGGGGAGACCGGGGGCAATCTTTTGGTATGAAAATGTTATGTGTGCTCGAAGTGCTCAAAGTGTCTGTACCTCAATAGACTTATAAAGAGAATGAGGTCTGCCATGAATAATGTTTTCAAAGAAAACATTTAAATGTTATTATTTTAAATAATTTAAATACTTTTAGATCTACCTTTTAGTATTATATTAATCTTGTATAACTACCAACTACATTGTCATTCATCAATGCATTTATGGTCTGTCAATCATGTTAACATTAATCAATAACGTACTTTCTAGATTAATTTAAGATTTTTCAAATTTTTGTGAGAAATTCCTCACAAAATGAAATGATCACAATAAATGTTCTACAGTTCTACATAAGCAGTGTTGGGGGTAACGCATTACAAGTTACTTATTAATCAGATTACTTTTTCAAGTAACTAGTAAATTAGCACATTACTTTTAAAATTTATAACAAAATATCTGAGTTACTTTTTCACATTTATTTGACTGACAGTTCTCCTGTCCCCATGCTAAGAAAACTCGAGAATAAGTGCAGAGGCTTTGTGTGTAAAAATGTTATTGTAGTTCTAGACTAAATGTGAGCATTTATTCATCTCACTTGCACAATAAAGATTCAGTACTCTTCAAAATGAATAAAATCAGTCAAATGCAAAATCAGAATACTATGCAAACCTCCAATAATTAAATGGTTAAAAAAATGTATGCATTTAATCTACCTTTATTGACCAATGTATTGCTGCGAACCTTCAATGATTCAGTTAAGCCATGAGCAAAAATGACTAGATTTTTGGTTTTTATTGGTTTTATTGGTTTTCTCCTGCCTCCTATTCTTCTATTATCCAGAATGGAAGCACAGCTGAAAGCTTTGTTTGAGCTGTGCCCTCTACTGTACATGTGTGAATTTGCATTTTTACTTCAGCCTGAAGCTTATTATTTCAATTTTGGTATGAAGAGGTCTTTACATTTGCACATACATAGAACTTTTTGTTATAAAAACAAAAAAACTAAACAAAAAAACAAGCCAAAGTAATGCATTACTTTTCTTAAAAACTCAGTTACTTTTTAAGGGAGTAATTCAATATTGTAAGGCATTAATTTTCAAAGTAACTTTCTCCAACACTGAACATAAGTGGATCAATATGCGTGGATTCATAAGAGATAGACCACCCAAAAATCACCCACATGTCATTCCAAACCTGTATGACTTGCTTTTTTCTGCAGAATACAAAATATATTTTAAAGATTGTTGGTAACCAAACAGTTTTGGATCCCATTGATTTCCATACAAAGAATACAATGGTCCATGGGAAACGAAACTGTTTGGTTACCACCAGCATTCTTCAAAATATATTTTTTTGTCTTCCAAATAAAGAACTTCATACAGGTTTGGAACAACATGGTGGTGGACTATCCCTTTAATGGCAGTCTTATCAAACTACAAACATTTATGTAGATTAGTTCTCATACACATATAGCATATGCACATTCACACATGCACATTTTAATGAAAGAATGAATGACATTAAATGGACGTATTAGATACTATCTAAGATGTCAGAGAGTATATTCCAATGCCAACATACAAAAAAAAAGCTTGTATGCATATGGTGTGCATACTGTACATTCAGCTGTGAATAGCTGATAAATTAGGGTATATATCCTCTGCACAAAATAAGACTCTCCATTCAGACTATTATATTTGTGCTATATTTATTCACTGTGTTTCTGCAGTACATGCCTTCAGAGAGAAGAAAGAGAGAAGTCAATTCAGGAGGAATAGGACGATGTGTTTTAGACAGATGCCTAGAGCTGATGGTATTGATCTGAGCATCTAAAGTACACTCATAACGGTGAAAGCTTCCAAAGACAGGCCAAACAAATTGCTGGCCATAGAAAGCTATTGTGTTACCTCACATCGCATTGCATCACAGCACACATACCGCATCCATTCCACAAGGACACGAAGGGGAGTTGGCTTCATAAGCTCATTTGGCTGACATTGTCTTCTTTACAGGATAATCTTGCCTGACAATATGTCACTAAATCCTACCTCTCAGAATGTCGCTTTGGCGTCACTTCTTCGTTTACCAGCGGAATTAGAAATTGCTCCTCAAAATTGGAATGTTATTTCAGAATATGTCATTTTGTATCATATAATGTCTTACATCTGTAGACTGTTCTTTCATTCTAGGCAATAAATCTGCATAACAGTAGCATTGCTGAATGATTCCTGTAATGATGTAATCAAAGCATTTGTGCTTAAGAATTTTATCCCATATATTCTGAAAGGCTGAAAATTCTTGGAGCACAAGAGTGCTCTTTAAGCAATTCAACAACACTATTCTTTGAACGTATACAGTGCCCTCTTTAAATGGGCTGTAAAAGGAATCAATAGCACTCTGAACCTGTTTTATTGTTATGCTTCCCTTCATACATTGTCTGCTGTTTCTGGGTCTGTCTTTCTTCAATCTGTACAATCACAATATGTGCTCCGCAGACATAAACTGGTTCTGAAAATTGAGTGCTTACAATTAGTCCAGCTTGTGTTGGCAGGTTTATGTCTGGCTGATTTGAAATGGCTTGTCTGAGCTTGTTTGTGCTCGTTGAAAAGGAACATTGGCTTGGTAACACATGGGCACATCTGGATTATAAAACAGCAGCTCATCAGAAATTAATACACCTGACCATCCATGCCCTGTAGTCCTAATGTTTTGTTTAAATATTTAACTTAATGAAATGCTGTTATTATCATAAAGTGTTGATCATCACAAAATCATTCCTTTATTTTATGTGTTGAAGTTCAATGTTTATTTGTTTAGCTGTGAGCCTTTACTTTAACAATGTGTTGTCATGCATCTTTATTTTAGCTGTAAATAATCAGTGATATTACATTAAGTTTTACATTTAATTAATTTTTATTTTTTTGTATTTAAATGTATTAGATTTCAATTTCTAAAATGTATTTCTCAAATCATAATTTTACTTTGAATACATTTCTTTCAGATGTGCAGTATCATGCAGTATGAATATAATTTATCTCATATTTTATCTATAACTGTACTTTCCATGTTCCTCATAAAATAAACTATAAAGCTGTTATTAAAACCTTTAAACCTAAAAAATGAATTAAAAAAAACTCTCTTTATAGTCCAGCTTTTTCTGCAAATAATCTGAGCATGTGATTCGCCTGATGACAAAATTTAACAGAAGGTCAAAACAGAATAAATAAGGTAACATCATGAATATTCATAAGCTCGTTGCTGAGTCATGTTTTACCTCTCTTAGCACATCTTCCAATTAATGTTTACTTTCTAAATCATGAAAAAAAAAAAAAAAATATGTGAAAAAAAACTCAGGAGGGTATTACATTAACGTTGACCAAAGGGAAATAATCTTAAATTAAGATAGATGCAATGCACAAGTACAGAATAGATGCTAAATGTTAATAATGATAATTGCAATGGTTTTGCAATGTAAGCATCATAACAATGTAAATACACACTGTAAATACCATACACACGGTTATCATGAGCCAGCTTTAAAATGCAACTCTCTCTTTCGGTCTATGGGGTGAAAAGGCTGAAGACCTCTGCTTCATAAGCTTTTAATGATAGATATTCCAAACTGCTGCATAAGATTAGCATGCAAGATGCTGGTTGGATATCTGTGTGAAATTGAAAAACCTCAGTATCGTTTGCTGGCTGCTGAAACGTTCTGTGGATCAGAGATATGAGTGCAGACCAGAGTGCCAGATCACTGCTTTATCTAGAAGGGCTAAAGTGTTGAGCCAGCATGACTGACACACAGATCAGATGACAAGAGTGCAATGCAAGCATGTTATATGCACATATGAGCCACAATCTACATGAAACAGCAAAATGGAGAGAAGAAAAATAAGATAAAGAGAAGGCAGGAGAAACAAGGTGTGTGTGGGTTTGCGTTCAAAACTACCGTTCAAAGGTTTGAGGTGTTTCAATATTTTTGAAAGAAGTCTCTTACTGCTTACCAATGCTGCATTTATTTGATCAAAAACACAGTACATTTTTACAATTTACAATTTTACAATTTAAAATAACCATTTATATTTTATATTTTAAAATAAGCTTTTTTAATATATCTGAAATGTAATGTATGCATGTAATGGCAAAGCAAGAAACATTTCTTATTATATCAATATTGAATTTTTTTTTTTTTTTTAATAATACTGCACTCTAAAAAATGCTGGGATAAAAACAACCCAAGTTGGGTTGAAAATGGACTAAACCAGCAATTGGGTTGTTTTAAGCAAACTTTTAACCCAACCGCTGGGTTAAAACGACCCATTCACTGGGTTAAAACAACCCATTCACTGGGTTAGAACAACCCAATTGTTGGGTAAGTCCATTTTCAGCCCAACTTTTTTAGTTGGCATTTTTTAGAGTGTGTGTTTTTTCAGTATTCTTTGATGAATAGAATTCAAAAGAACAGCATTTATTTGAAATAGAATGTTTGTAGGGCCCGAGCACCAATGGTGTGAGGACCCTATTGGAATTGCTCAGAATTGCTTATTCTTCTTATACCAAATGAATCGCATTTTTGAGGGCCTAAACATGCTCGAAAACTCATGAAACTTTGCACACGCATCAGAAGTGGCGAAAATGTACGTCTGATATGGGTTTCAGAATTAGGCGTGGCAAAATGGCTTGATAGCGCCACCTACAAAATTTCAATTAAGCGCCGTTCGAGCTACGTTTCACATATGAGTATGAAATTCAGTAGACACATGTAAAGCCCTATACCTAAAAAAAAAGATCCTGGATGCAAATTCTAAAAACCCAACAGGAAGTGAGATATTTTGAATTTTCAAAAAATTCCAGATGAAGAATTTCCAGACGTTGTACTTTAACGAACTTGAGAGTCCTGGCCTGAACACATCTACACGCCAATATTCAGTTACAGTCATAGCACCACCTGCGGGCAACAGGAAATGCCTTGTTTTACATTGTGATTAACTCCTCATTGAGATTTAATCAGATCAACATCATATTTGGTCAGTCTAATCTAATTGATGTTTCGCAATGAAACAGGAAGCTTTTGTAAGTCAGGCAATGTCCGATCTATCCCAAACATCACTTGTTTGATAAGCGCCCTGGCCTGAAGACATCTACATGTCAATATTCAGTTAGTCATAGCGCCACCTGCTGGCAACAGGTAATGGCATGCTTTACACTGTAATTCTTTCCCAGAAACACATCAAGTCCCAAACATTTTTGAATCATGAATCATGCAACACTTGGCTATACGTGCTAATGCATGCGATTAACAGGAAGTTGTTGTAACTCAGGCAAACAATGTCCGATCTGCCCCAAACTTCACATGTTTGATAATGGTCCTGACCTGAAGACATCTACATGCCAATATTCAGTTATATTCAAAACGCCACCTGCTGGCAGAAGGAAGTGTGGCACATAATTTTTCTCCTATATTTACCCGCTTAAATGCATGTCGCCCACTATTCACTGTTTTACTGAGGCCACCAGGTGGCGGTGGCCGGGTGCGAGGGCCATTTCATCGCTGCTTGCAGCTTTAGTTGTATTATTATAACAGTATTTTTTTACATTAGGCCAGTTGTGGCCTGGTCACAGAGTCAGACTGGTAATCCAAAGGTTGCAGGTTCGAGTCACAATACCAGCAGAAAATGATTGAGGTGCCCTTAAGCAAGGCACCTAACCCCATTCGCTCCCTGGGCGCCACACCAAAAATGCCTGGACACTGCTCCGGTGGTGTGTGTCCACAGTTTGCTGCGTGTGTGTTCACTACTCACTACTCCTAATGTGTGTGCACTAACTTGGATGGGTAAAAATGCAGATTCCGGGTGTGGGTTACCATACTTGGTCGTCACTTTAAACTACATTTTTTTTTAACCAAAAATATATAAATTATACTGACCCCTTCTGAACATAGTGTAGATTTATCAAAGACTGTCATCATTTACTCACTCTCATGTCATTCTAACTCACTCTGAATTATTTTTTTCATAAATTGACTGATCTAAATTACTTCAGTCACAGCTATTCTCGACTTACCAGATCACAGAATATTATCAGAAAGGAAAAATATTTGGTCACAAGTTCACACTTACAAATAATCAGATAGAGTAAAAGTTATGCGTACTTGGCGTGTGGAGGGATCTGAGCTCGGAATTTGGCCACAACCCAGAGTACTCCCCCCGTACCTCTGGTTAGGATAGTAACCAGGCAAGTGTGAAGAGACGGGGTGGTGGAGGGATGCAGAAAACTGGATGAAGGGAAAGGAGCGAGGACTCAAAGATGCAGAAATAATGGGCTTTTTAATGATAATAACAAAATAAAACAAGACGAAACAAAACAAAACTACCCCGAGGGGGAAAAACAGACTTGACTTGGCTAGGCTAGGCTTGGCTTGACTTGACTTAACTTGACGGGAGCAGGAAAACATGAGGTACATTTGACGACGATTCCACGCAGGACTGCATTTAAGTAGATTAAAAGGGAACAAACAAAAGAGGGTAACGAGGGAAGACAGGTGGGGCAAATGAACCAATAATCAGGAAACAAGGTGGGCGGGGTTAGACATTAGACATGAGCACATGGCACAAAGAAACACTTGACAAGACATGTGCTCACACCAAACGTGACATGAATATGCAGATAATGAGAACTCATCAGCTGCATGTTCACACAAAACATGACAACATGAAAGCACGCAGCCAGTGAAAAACACCAGCCATGTGCTACACAGCACAAAACATAACATGAAAGCACGCGGCCAATGTAAACATGAACCGCGTGCTACACAAACACACACGGACAGAAGAGCGCACGCTCACACGACAAGACAGAACACGTGACAGAACACAAACACGCGGAGCATGAATGTTCGAATCCCAACACAAAACTGAAACCCAAACTAGACCGAAGTGCTGGGATCCGAGCACAACGTCCCGCACACAAAACACAAGGACAGAAGAGCACGCAGCTCGAGCATGCTCAAAGCTGCGCGCTCACACAAGACAAGACAAACAATACAGGAGTGTCAGGGCTCTTTTACAAACCAAGAGTAAACTAGACAGAAGTGACAGAACCCTGACAATATAGGTCTTCTCTTGTACTGTAGTGATTGGATAGGCAATTTGAACATGTTCCTCCCGAGCTTTGTTAATAAAACATCATTTGTCAACCACAGCTATTGTATGGCTTCAAAAAGACAAGGAATATAGTGCACAAGTAGTATGGATCATCTTTACAATACTTTTATGCTGCTTTGTGATAATTCCTGTAGCTTGAAAGCTGCAGTATACATTCATTGTAATTGCATGGAAAATATAATATTGTGTTCTATAAGAGAGAAAGTCATACAGGTTTGGAATGACATGAGGGTGAGTAAATGATGACAGAAATTTTATTTTTGGGTGAACAATATATTTGAGCTAGATGGAGAAATTTTAAGGGTATAGCATTCTCAGAGGCATAATGGGGTTTGCGAAGGGTAGATGTGTACTAAAAGAAGAAGCCAGAATGTCCTTGAAAATCCTTTGAGAGTCAGTGTGTTTAACCAAAAGTAAGGGAGAGACACATACTCTGTGAGGAGGAGTGTGTGCGCATTGAGGTGTGAATAATAAACGCTAAAAATAGACCAGGAGGTGAACCTCCTGTCCGCACCTACACTCTGTGCTCTTTACTGACCCCTCAAAAAATGCATCTCTTTATGCGTGTCTGCAAATGGAATAGACAGTATTACACGCATGGGCAAGTTCGCGCACATGTAATTTGATTAATATGCAAGCCTGCAGGTTTGAGATCTGTCTTGTTCTTGAAGCAGCACACCAAACTCTGTCTACTGTTTCTTGCGCTATTCTTGATTCCATGTCAAAGTCTGCCTCCTGTTCCACCATCCGCTTCCAGCATCAGTGTCTCTTCCATTACTCCCTCTCTCAACAAGTCAGTGTGCTCTGTTTGAAAGCATCCATCCCATCTTTGGCTTATGTGGTATGTTTTAAAAGTCTGACTCCTGGGTGTTAGTTTGTAGCAGAGCTATAATGCAGGAGGTGGAGAGGGCTTGACCCTCTGTCTCAACCATTGATCAGATGGTAGATAAAGGTGGGCCATAAGTCACTCCACAGTAGGCTTTGTCTGTTTTTACGGCTCCCCCAAGGCTGAGGCTGTATTTAGTCCAAATCACTGCCAAATCTGCTCCTCCTTGATAAAGAGAGGCTGAACAGGACGTTTAGCAAAGCAGAGCCAGGACAGAGTTGCTGACATTAATTACAGTTAATGCGTGGGTAGAATGGACGAGGTGAGAGGAAATGAATATCGATTCACCATATATTGTGGCTGGGTGGGTGCCGTACAGGAAGCTGTCTGTATAGCACTTTTTGCTGTAAATTATTATTATTATAATTTTTTGCCATTTTTGCCAACAATATATATATATAAACACACACACAAGTGAGTGTGTATGTGTATGTATCTTATATAAAAAATGAATCAATTCATTACATTCAAAAATTGGAATTATATAAATATCTCAAACTAATTACATTAGGTAAACTTAATATATATATAAATTGTGGAAAATACAGCCTTAAAGCGATAGCTCACCCAAAAATGACAATTATGTAATCTATTTACTCACATTGTCGTTCCAAAACCTTTTAAACACAAATCAAGATATGTTTCTTCTGTTCCATTTAAAGATCATTACACCAAAACGTTGACACTTCAAATTGTTTTTAAAGAGAGATTGTAAAAGAAATATACTGTATATGAATCAAGCAGTTAATACTGAAGAGCACAATTTATATGCTTTATACACTCTAAAAAAAAAGGCTCGTAATCATAGGGGAACCTTTTTTAGTGCTATATAGCACCAATTTTGGTGCTTCAGTGGTTCTTCAGCGGTTCTTCAGAGGTGCTATATAGAAAAATATCCCGTCAAGAACCGTTGAAGAACCTCTGAAGAACCGCTGAAGAACCTCTGAAGAACCGCTGAAGAACCACTGAAGCACCAAAATTGGTGCTATATAGCACTAAAAAAGGTTCCCCTATGATTACGAGCCAAGAACCATTTTTGGTGCAATATAGAACCTTTTTTTTTTTAGAGTGTATGGTGAATAGATTTAATTTAGGCTTTTTTTTCATATAGCCTAAACTCTGTGCCAGAAGACTCATATTAAACCATTCTATTCACATGGATTAATTTTATACTTTAATTTTTTACTTTTATATGTCTTTATAAACTTTTTGAAGTGTCAAAGTTTGTGTGGAATGGACTTTCAATGGAGGGATGGAACTGTATCAGGTTTCATAATAAAAATTAAAAAAAAATCTTAATTTGTGTTTCAAAGATGAATGAAAATCTTACGGGTTTGGAACGACATGAGAGGGAATAAATGATAACAGATTTTCAACTTTGCCAATTTTCAACCCACTTTGTATTGTTACAATATCGGTAGCAGTGTTGGGCACGTTACTTTAAAAAAGTAATTAGTTATAGTTACTAGTTACTTCTTACAAATAGTAACTGAGTTAGTAACTGAGTTACATCATTATAAAAGTAACTAATTACCAGGGAAAGTAACTAATGTGTTACTTTTTTTTTCCTTCAAATGTTCAAATATGTCAAATAACTTGGATGCCCCCAATATTAAATATGTTAAATGAATGAATTGGACACTAAATAGAATAAATTATTATTATAAAACATTGTACATTAATGTACACTATTGTAATGTTGCTGTGGGACAATGTGAGAGACACCTGTCAAATTCAATATATTATTGTAAATATTATCAGTAGACCTACTATAGTGTACATATTGTGTAAATATTATCAGTAGACCTACTATAGTGTAGATATTGTGTAAATAGTATCAGTACTTCTTTACTACTCCTCTGGTAGTGGAGCTCACGTTATCACCTGGGTTTTTAGCCACTAATGTTGTGGCTGTGATGACGTGAGGCTTCATTAGATTAGAAATAGAATTACTTTCCACCGACGAGGAGAGACTCTTTCTTCTTGGGCATAAGCTGCACGTTACAATAAACATTCTTACCTTTCACCTCAACGAGGGAAAAGTAGCGTTTATACTTTCAGTTTGCGAAAGCTACCTTTGAAGTCGTTGGACTGCCATCGCTGACTGGGCATATGCGTGTGCGTCATAGGTGTGTGTGTGAACTCAACCTATCAACGCGCGCGCGTTGCGCGTTGCAGGTCCGACTGACAGAGAGCCTGTTCGGATGAAAACCGCTTCAATGAGCTCAATTATAGTAACGCCGCATTTTTTTCCCTCAGTAACGCTAACAGAATTGTAACGGAAGAAACAGTAATTCGTTTGATTACTCGTTACTGAAAAAAGTAATTCCGTTAGTAACGCCGTTTATCTATAACGCCGTTATTCCCAACACTGATCGGTAGTATATGTAAATGAAGGTAACACTTTATTTTACAGTGTCCTTATTACACATGTTACATGTAGTTACTATAGTAATAACTATAAATTGTGCATAATTACATGCAACTAACCCTAAACCAAAACCTAATCCTATAGTAAGTACATGTAGTTCATTATTATTACTCTGTTCTTGTAGAGTGTAACCTAAATAATGTTTACTCCTTCTCTGTGTTACCTGGACAGAGAAATTTAAATTTATTTGTCAGCGAAAAAACTTTTGACAGCTTTTGTGAAAATTACAGATTGTACGCATTTTTGTATCCCCACCCACGGGATATCTAAAAATGGTAATGCAAAGGTTGGTGCCTTTTATCCATATCATTTTTGTAAGTAAAATACCATAAGAGATTATTTCCCAAAAGATGATCTCAGAAGAGTGTTGCATTTTTGCTGAACAAAAGCTCAACATTAAACACAGGTCAGTGCTTCTGACTTGATGCCAATTAATGAGAGAATAGGCCACAGACCATTGCTATAGTCCTTATGTGTGTATTACATAACCATAATCATTCACACACTGGATGCATGTTCATCACCATAACAACCTTTTCAGTCCTCTTCCATTAACGATTATCTAATATGACTGGGTGGGTTACTGAAATTCAAGCCCTAGTGAGTCTAATACACGTTGATGTAGTAGTACTATATCTATACTTGCGTTGCTGTGTAAGAGAATCTCAACATGCTTATACCATGAGCTCAGACAGGAAAAGAGGGCTATTGATGGATGTAGGATGGTGGAGCGAGGACCCTTCTCTTTCTGACCCTAGCCAACCCTTTCACCAAACATCTGACAGTCACTTGTTCTTTTACTCATTTGCTTGTAGTCAGAGTTAATTAACCGAATTAGCCTTCTGGGGTCCGACACTTAGAAAGGATGACCTAAGCCAATTTTCACCAGCCCATAATGTGTGTGAGTGTCCAAATGTATTTATTTTTTCATACTTAGCTTGTTCAATTAAAATTCATACTCAAGCAATGGCTGCGTCCGGAATTGCATACTCTCTATGTACTTATTTATAATAAGTAATTACTTCACGACCGCTAAAAAAGTATGTTCTAAATAGTATGAATGTGTTTAGTATAAATGTAATGGACATACTACATTCGCCATGTTGTCATTATCATGTGACTTACCAGGGTCAGTTATGTACTTCACTGCCATTCATAAATCCTCTCTCGTGGCCTCATGGGATAGTAAAGTGTCCATCATATGTACACTTTAGAATCTCACCGGAAGAAATAGGTCATCTGGGTACTTTTTGCCTGTACTCTTTTATGAGTGAATTTGAACATACCCCTCTTTTGCCACATACTCTTTTTCGCCTACTATATAGTAGGGAAGTATGCGATTTCGGATGCAGCCAAAATTGACAGGTAACCTAAAACGTAGTAACATCTACATTATCTGGTTTTATAAAATAAAAAAGATACTTTTTAAAAGGACTAAATCAAACAGGCTACATTAGTTTACACAAACAATATCATCAGGTGACTTTTAAAGCATAGATATTTGACCTTTTAGAGAGAAACTTTTTTAGGGAGGTAATCATTACTTTTTTGATCATTCGACTGTCCTGTTTATAATTGTGTTTTTATTTATGACACATAAAACCAACATGGCTGACAAAAGTAGTAAAGTATCAAATACCTCTAAAATCTTTTTCTGATGCCAGGAGATCCAGACAGGTAAAAAAAAAAAAAAAAAAAAAACAATAATAGAATGGGATCTTCTTCAGGCATTATTTTGTAATGTCTCCTATTTGTTTTAATTTACTTCCTACAATGGAAAATACATCTGTCCACTGTATTGGACTCCACAGACATGATAAAGTGTAGATAATTAAAAAAAATTTTTTTATAATGATGTCATTTTTTCAATTTGTGAAAAAAGAGCCAACACTATGGATTTATAATAAAGACACACAAGATATGTGTGAATGTGTTTTATGTTTTATGCATATATGCAAAATTGCCATTTACTTAAATAACTCAAAACAATCCTAAATTCATGGTGATGGCAGATGTGTAACATCTGGGTGGGAATCATTATATTCTTCTTCTGAAGTAAAAAGAAACATTTAACTTTCTTTTCCCGTAGTGATTTAATAATGCATGCATCAGGAGGATAAATACCCATGCCTTATGTTTCTCCATGCACACTTCAAGCCATTTCTGCAACCTCGCTACATGAACATATCAATTTAACACACGCTTTGCAACTATCCAATCCATTCCTGCGAGGCACTGCTGAGTGATAAACACAAATTAAATGTT
The DNA here is from genome assembly GCF_949357685.1 of Gobio gobio. Lineage (NCBI taxonomy): Eukaryota > Metazoa > Chordata > Actinopteri > Cypriniformes > Gobionidae > Gobio > Gobio gobio. The sequence continues at coordinate 26,227,483 of NC_137108.1, read as the reverse complement.
ATCTTCGTCAAGAGGCGACCCCAGAGAGCCCCTAAAAATCAAATTTCAGCAGTTGCGACGGTTGCGGCTCATTGCAATAATGATGTGTATTATCATTTAGGCTTACAGTGTCATAACCGCTGCTCAGCACTCCTGCGCACAATGAGTAACATGCCGCCGCCGTTATTCTGTAATGCGCTACAGCACGCGCTGGACATAAAACAATGACATAATATAACCGTAAACATTCAGGTCACAAATGAAATATTACCCCACTGTTTGTATAGCTTAATAGTCCACCGCCCAGCATCTCTCCATCTCCAAAAGAGCTACGGTTCGCTTCCATACATCCCTTCTTCTATGGCAATATCATATACATGAATGCACTCGCGCAGAAAACCTACATTATGTACGACTAGTTTGGCGGATAAAAGCCTTAGAGAAGCGCTTCCCTTTCTTTGACCACATAACTTACTTTTCACAATGGCGAGGATACAGAAGAGCGTCCACAGAGCCATCATCTCAGCGAGGACGGGGAAGCATCTGCCGCGCGTGAACTGCTCTCTCCCGTGGGCGCGTGTGGTCGTGCGTGACTTTGTCGAGGTGGACACGCGCGCGATGGTTCAATGATTTTTTTCTTTCTTCTCGACGTTATTCGGTACCTGGCATCGTTACGTCGGCGGCTCTGGGTTACTGAACGCGTAGTTTCCTTCCGCGAGCGTGAAGGAATGGTTTTATGAGCAGCCAGGTAAGGTGAAGGACTAGTCGCGGTGCGCGAGAGAAGATGTGACGAGATGACAGAAACAGCGAAGGCGAGGGGCGGGGGAGGCTAGCATACCTCAGATTCCCCATCACTACATCCGGTTACATAGAATGTGTTTTTTCACAGTACACAAACAATTTCCTTTACAAGGTCATTTGACCCACCTGAAGAGTCGCAGTCCATTTCAGAGGGTGCTTTACTTTTCAGTGACATCACATTCAGTGAACATGTTCGAAAAAATGTCTCTGTCTAGGAAATATGACTTCAAAAGTAATCAAAAATGTTTGAGATTACAATTATAATTTCCACAATTTGTGAAAAGTGTTTTTACAGCATTCCAGGTCTACTTCCATCAAAGTGGTCATCATAAAGTGGTTGAATGCAGAACGAATGCAGATTTTTGTGTGTGTGATTGTAAAACATATTTTACATGTTAAACGTGGTGGTTCTTTAAAGGTTCTTTATTTCAAATTATTAAAAAGTTCTTCACAGTATAAAAAAAAGTGGTTCTTTTAAAAACTGTTCCATGAAAGGTTCTTTGGGAACCCACGATGGTTCTTTAATGGCATCTCTGTGAGAGAAGAAAAAAATGGAACATTTGTGTGTTGAGTGTGTAAGCTTTGCAATGGATGCACATATACTGTATACATCAATGGTACCGATTAACGTTATTTATGAGAAGCTTGGTCATTACTCTTTGGCCTATGAAAATTGAGTGCTGAACAGCCCCGTTGGTCTATCATGGGACGTGCTCGAAATGTGGACCTACAGTATACACTGCAAGTGCACAGGGCAAAATTTGCTGAACTCTCCTGAAGTAAAGGTCCCAAACAGTCACATCAAATGTAAACTTGAATTTATACTGTAGCTTTGATGATTATAACCAAACATGAATATTATAGAATGTTTGACGTAGCTTGATTTCTTTAACCTATTCAGAATTTAAGTAACAGTTTTGTTTATCATGATTTTACCAGTTCAATGTGTACCTTTTAGGCACTTGATTTACTGATGTATAAAACAGTTCTCAAGTTGTATTGGATATGTAGCCTATGAAGTAATTGAAATTAATGTGATTACAATATCATGGGAATAATCATCAGTTCTGATATTTTTTTGAAAATTGTGCAGCGCTACTATTTACCTTCAGATCACATACACATTTAGCTCCCAAACAGCTGTTGTAAGGCAGCGTCACCCTACTCCAACAGCTGGGAGTAAAGCTCATTCTGTATGGAGACTTATGCTTCATTTGTTGTGCCCCAGGGGAGCGGGTGGCTGGGTGTGAGATTTTCAAGGAGAAGGGTATCGTCTTTCCACCAGTCAGCATCGGTAACATCACCATATGACTGAGTACTGTCCCCACATCACAACCGCTCTTGTCTGTGTGTCAGTCACTTCTGGCCTTTCAACCAGTGGTTCTGCAGTTGCTCTGTGTCAAAACTCAGTGCTCAGCGTTCCAGAAATAACCATTGCTTCCGGGGAGATGATGGGGTCTCCAAGCTCTTCCTGTCTCCTGGTTCGCTCTCTCCGTGTCTCATGCACTCACAATGTTTATGGCTCTCTCTGTCTTCCATTACACATACGCTTACACCCTTTAGCCAAAATGTCTATTTCTGCATGTTCTCTGGGGGTAATCCCTATAGATGACCTCTGCTTTAAATCCCCGAAGACACTAGTGGGAGGAAAGGGAAGGAGGGATGTGAAAACATTACAAGAAAGAGAAGAAAGAGAGAGCAGGGAGGTGGAATTAATGTGCAGGAAAGCAAAAGCTTGGTCACTGGTGACTCACTGGTTGACTGTTACGTAGGTATTCATGTCCTCTTCACACCATAGTGTACAGCTATGCTCTTTATAAGCAGTGAGTCACACAGAGCTGAGGATACCTCAAGCTTCCTGGCATACAATGTCTTCCATATTCTTACTTACTACAGAATGTGTAAGGAAAATATTGTAAATGGAGAGATGAAAGGAAGCAAAAAAAAAAAAAAAAAAAAAAAGACATGCACTTTATCTAAACCACAACAATAATAATATATTTGTCATTATCATAAGGTCCTGTGCTTGATACATTGGGCCACAAGCATCTTCCAACGTGTTCGATCTGTGGCTACATGATATATTTGTATATAATGTATTATTTCTAAATATATTTAAATGTCTATTATTAAATTATATATATATATATATATATATATATATATATATATATATATATATATATATATATATATATATATATATATATATGGATTGCTGAACTCAAAGATCTAAGACTTTTTCTATGTACACAAAAGGCCCATTTCTCTCAAATATTGTTCTCAAATCTGTCTAAATCTGTGTTAGTGAGCACTTCTCCTTTGCCGAGATAATCCATCAACCCATCCACCTCACAGGTGTGGCATATCAATGCTGATTAGACAGCATGATTATTGAACAGGTGTGCCTTAGGCTAGCCACAATAAAAGGTCAATCTAAAATCTGCAGTTTTATCACACAGCACAATGCCACAGAGGTCGCAAGTTTTGAGGGAGCGTGCAATTGGCATGCTGACTGCAGGAATGTCCACCAGAGCTGCTGCCTGTTAATTGAATGTTCATTTCTCTACGATAAGCAGTCTCCAAAGGAGTTTCAGAGAATTTGGCAGTACATCCAACCGGCCTCACAACCACAGACCACGTGTAACCACACCAGCCCAGGACCTCCACATTCAGCAACTTTACCTCCAAGATCGTCTGAGACCAGCCGCCCAGGCAGCTGCTGCAACAATCGGTTCGCATAACCAAAGAATTTCTGCTCAATTCCCTCATCGGGGTCTCAACCTGACTGCAGTTCGTCGTCGTAACCGACTTGAGTGGGCAAATGCTCACATTCGATGGCGTCTGGCGTCTTCTCTTCATTGATGAATTCCGGTTTTCACTGTACAGGGCAGATGGCAGACAGCGTGTACACGTCGTGTGGGTGAGTGGTTTGCTGATATCAACGTTGTGGATCGAGTGGCCCATGGTGGGGGTGGGGTTATGGTATAGGCAGGCGTATGTTATGGACAACGAACACTGATGATTCAGACTCAGATATTTAAATATATGTATTATATAAGAATTATATAATAATTATATATATAATTATACATATATATATATATATATATATATATATATATTAATAATTATATATATATATATATACTCACCTAAAGGATTATTAGGAACACCTGTTCAATTTCTCATTAATGCAATTATCTAATCAACCAATCACATGGCAGTTGCTTCAATGTATTTAGGGGTGTGGTCCTGGTCAAGACAATCTCCTGAACACCAAACTGAATGTCAGAATGGGAAAGAAAGATGATTTAAGCAATTTTGAGCGTGGCATTGTTGTTGGTGCCAGACGGGCCGGTCTGAGTATTTCACAATCTGCTCAATTACTAGGATTTTCACGCACAACCATTTCTAGGGTTTACAAAGAATGGTGTGAAAAGGAAAAAACATCCAGTATGCGGCAGTCCTGTGGGCGAAAATGCCTTGTTGATGCTAGAGATCAGAGGAGAATGGGCCGACTGATTCAAGCTGATAGAAGAGCAACTTTGACTGAAATAACCACTCGTCACAACCGAGGTATGCAGCAAAGCATTTGTGAAGCCACAACACACACAACTTTGAGGCGGATGGGCTACAACAGCAGAAGACCCCACCGGGAACTTCATCTCCACTACAAATAGGAAAAAGAGGCTACAATTTGCACGAGCTCACCAAAATTGGACAGTTGAAGACTGGAAAAATGTTGCCTGGTCTGATGATTTCTGTTGAGACATTCAGATGGTAGAGTCAGAATTTGGCGTAAGCAGAATGAGAACATGGATCCATCATGCCTTGTTACCACTGTGCAGGCTGGTGGTGGTGGTGTAATGGTGTGGGGGATGTTTTCTTGGCACACTTTAGGCCCTTTAGTGCCAATTGGGCATCGTTTAAATGCCACGGCCTACCTGAGCATTGTTTCTGACCATGTCCATCCCTTTATGACCACCATGTACCCATCCTCTGATGGCTACTTCCAGCAGGATAATGCACCATGTCACAAAGCTCGAATCATTTCAAATTGGTTTCTTGAACATGACAATGAGTTCACTGTACTAAAATGGCCCCCACAGTCACCAGATCTCAACCCAATAGAGCATCTGTGGGATGTGGTGGAACGGGAGCTTCGTGCCCTTGATGTGCATCCCACAAATCTCCATCAACTGCAAGATGCTATCCTATCAATATGGGGCAACATTTCTAAAGAATGCTTTCAGCACCTTGTTGAATCAATGCCACGTAGAATTAAGGCAGTTCTGAAGGCGAAAGGGGGTCAAACACAGTATTAGTATGGTGTTCCTAATAATCCTTTAGGTGAGTGTATATTATGTAATATTGTTTTTAAATGCTTCACATGTTTAGAGATGATTAGCTTTTTTAATCACCTTTCTCTTTTTCTCTGCTGAACCACATTCATTTTTCAACCTGCTTTTCTCCATCACCTTGTTCATCACCTTCAACTACGATCTTTCCAGCTGTTATTTTTGTTCTTCTCTTAAACTTCCGCCTCTCCTCCATGTCTTCCTCTATGGTTTCCCTCATAGCCTTCCACTCCTTCCCTCCGTTGTTCTCTGTCTTTCCTTCTGATGTCATATTCTATGAGGACCTTTGGGCTCTCGTTCTCTCTCTCTCTCTCTCTCTCTCTCTCTCTCTCTCTCTCTCTCTCACTCACTCACTCACACAAACACACACACACACACACACACACACACACACACACACACACACACACACACACACACACACACACACACACACACACACACACACACACACACACACACACACACACACACACACACACACACACACACACACACACACACACACACACACACACACACACACACACACACACACACACACACACACACTTTCGTATACTTTCCGCCTCCCTCTCTCTATCTCTGCAGAGCTGAGCTGACAGGGAAACTTCAGTGCTGCAAGTGCTCGGAGTCTCTTCTTGAATTATTTACACACTGGGACCCCCCCGAGTGCTTATCTCACCCCTCCCTCCCCCTTACCCCGCCCTCTCTCCTTCTTTCTCTGTCTCCTGCCATTTGCTGCTGGCATGCTTTCTCTAACTTTTGTGATTTTGACACACTGACTGACTTCAGCTGTTGTGAAGAATGCTATTTTGCCAGGACTAGGGTTTCCTACCAATTCTAAATGCAATGTGAAGGAACATTCATTTAATCAAAAAATGTGGGAAAAGAGGTGGGCGAGAATGAATACATTCACACACAAACAAACATAATTTATAATGCTCAGTTAAAGTTATAATTATGAAGCTTGAAATAACAAGAAACAAGGCTGACAGGAACTGTCAGTGACTGGACTTACTGTATGAACAATGCATTCAAGGTTTATTTTTTAATTAGTATGCATGATCCCTGGGAAATGACATTGTTAGCGCCATGCTCTGCCAGTTGAGCAATTTAAAAAAAATTGAATTTCTTACTTGCTTATGCATAAGCAATACTGTATGCATACTGTATTTTTTGTCTCTTGAATTTTGAAAACAAGAGTTTAAACTGTAAACAGTGTAAATGATTTCCAATGATGTACACTATCAGACAAAAGTTTGGGGTCAGTAAGATTTTTTTTGTTTAATTTTTGAAAGAAGTCTCATACGCTCGGCTCAACGAGGCTGAATTTATCTGATCATAAAGGCAGCAAAAATAGAAATATTGTGAAATATTATTACATTTAAAATAACTGTTTTATATTGCAATGTATTTAATTTTAAAATGTTATTGTGAATTTCCAGCATCATTACGCCAGTCTTCAGTGTCACATGATCCATCAGAAATCATACCAATATGCTGATTTGGTGCTCAAGAAAGCACCTGATTTCGGATTATTATTATCAGTAGATAACAGTTGTTCTGCTTAATATTTTTGTGGAAAGTGTGATAGGCCTACTTTTTTTCTCAGGAATCTTTGATGAATAGAAAATTCAAAACAACAGCATTTATGTGAAATATAATTTTTATAACAATATAAAATTATTTACTGTCAATTTTGAGATTTGTTTTAATATTTCTAAATAAAAGTAATAATTTCTAAAACAAAGAAAACTTACTGAAGCACATCTTATATAGTTGGCTTTTGCACAGTAGATCTGTTTTGGTTCTGATATGTTACATTTTTTGCAGGAACTTGTGTGAATGTGAAAGAGTCAGAAACATTAAACAAATCCAGCATTATCTGCTTTATTTCAGGCTTTGCACAGTCTTACATTGTACAAAGGCAAAATCTTCAGAGGATGTGTTTTCCCCCCGTCTCATTTCTCCCATCTAGATTAAAACAATAATTACTTCAAAATCAAATTTAGCATCCTTAAAGATTAAAACTGGAACCTGTTACCTTTAAACAAAAAGGCGTACATTTAAACGTAACTTCCCATCACCAAAAGAGTGATATCACATTCGGTACGCCATGAATCCAAGCATGACTGCGCGGTCAGTAAATCAGTTCAACATCCCACTATACCCAAACTCAAACCAATCAATAGAAAGTTTTATCACTGACAGACAAGAACATTAGCCAATCAACGGCAATGACTCATTTATCTGATGAACGAGCCAGCTTCAATTTGCTGTATTGATCCGAGCTAACGATCTAACCTCAGCTATCCAGGAACTGCCAATGTGAGGTGAACTGTTTTTCTCAGAGGATACAATAATATGAGAATTAAACTATTCATTATTAACTAAATCTATACTATGGATATCAATATCAACTGTTCCAATTCTGCCAATTTAAATGCACAGGGAGTAAAATTTGTGTCTCACCAAGGGAAGTTACAAAATTGGCATCGGTTGCATGGGTGAATTTAAGTTTGGTGCCAGCAGGGGGAGTTTAGGAGCGCCTTACCCCCTTCAGGCACATAATTAGATCAGTAGCATGATAGGAAGTGAATTTATGAGGCTGCAATCCCAGCGTACTCAAACAAGGGATGAGGAAATAACAAAACAAAAGTCAACAACAGATACACATTACTGTGGCGTTTAAACCGCAGTTTTTGTAAAACATATTTCCTCCCTTGGTTTTTTCTGGAGTACTATAAAACCCTGGTTTCAAAGGGGGCAAAAATTCCCACTCATTTCCATGGACACATATACATACATACAATAAGACAGAGTTAAGCTGTGCTTTGTGAATGGCAGGGACCACGGTATTAAATTCATGTCTTTGCACCAGAGAAAGCTGTGTATATGTATGTTCAGTGTGTGCGTGGTACGGGATGCTGTAGGGTCATGTGTTCTGCCCCGGTGAAAGGTAGGCGCTGGGTACAGTAGTGGTGCACCACTTCTGGGATGCTTGGGAACACACAGCTGCTCTTTTCCAGTGTGTAGCCGCATTCTTTAGTCTGCGCTACGATGATGTGCACACATCCTTGACTCGTCCTGTAGAGAGAGGGAAATAAGGATCTTATATCATCTACATCAGCTTTTCAGGACTGCTAACTCATTTCTTGTTCTCTTGATATCAAACATATACAAGCACGCACTTACTTGAGGGCGATGGAGTATTTGCTGGTAGCCGATTCGCTGTCTCGCACCAGGAAGCTGGCCTCCCTACAGTGCTGCAGCTGAGCCTCCGCCTCCTGACGACTCACACTGCCATGATACCAGCTGAAGAGAGAGAGAGAGAGAGAGAGAGAGAGAGAGAGAGAGAGAGAGAGAGAGAGAGAGAGAGAAGAAAAGGGGAGGAGATTCTTATTTCTACATTGCATGATTATGTAACAGTACTTTGAAAACAGATTAGATAAAGTATATAACCTATAAAAATGAGAATTAGGAGGGACTGAGAAAGAGGACAGACGGATAGATCCAAATTTTTGTCCAAACAATGGAAGTTAATGGGGTCCAATGTTGTTGTGGGCCCCACTGACTTTCACCGAAAGGACAAAAACATTTGTGTCCACAGAAATGTTACACAGAAAAAGAAAGTCATACATGTTTGAAACGACATGAGGGTGAATATATGATTTTTCACTTTTGGATATGGGAGGCTGTGCTATATTATAGATAAACAACAGCCAAAAATAATAAAACAACAAAATTAAAACAATAAAAAGCATATAATAAATATTATCTAATGTGTAATATATATATATTGCATATATATGTATATATATATATTTGCCTCTATTATAACTGCTAATATACACATCTACAGGCGATCAGGTGTTTCATGTTATAACTGTTAATATATTGCATATTTTAGCACATATATTCCATTCCATTACTATTTTAATCTCACCATTTCATTCTTGAGTTTTTAAACATAGTTTCAGGTCATTTGCATAAAATAACCACATTCACATATTGGTAGTAGTGTCTAAAACATGTTTTTAAGACAAACACACACCTCTGTTTTTCCAAGGGCAGGGTGGGATCAACTATTGGTGTCTCACTGTCTGGGGTGGTGCTGGGTGAGGTTGGGGAAGTCGGGGAGGGGGGATTCAGTCGAAGAGATTTGGGTGTCCAGCTCTTATGTCTCAGGGTCTGCTGTTTTATAGTAGGAGAACCTGATTCTTCCTTCGACATGCGCTCCACTCCATCAAACTGAGCTGTACAAAGAATGAAACATATCAATTGCCACAGATTTTATGATGGCATCTGGCAATAATGGCCTCCCCTGTTATCCCAAATGTTTGGAACATCTGCTGCATAATAAGCACCCCAATAACATGTCATTAAAACTAAATGAGTTTTTCCTCATCATACTGTGTTTATGTAATTGTAATGCTAAATAAAGAAGATGCTACTAATATGAATGTGAGAGATGTTACCTGACAGTGCTCTAACAATCTGCTCCTTCTTCCACTCCCATGGCAGCTCATACTCTGCCGGTGGTCTGGAGTCGGACTCAGGTCGGGTCAAGGGAATTCCCTCCAGAACCTCTTCATATGGGACATCATAGATCTGAGGGGGTCCAGACCCCTCACTCTCTCCTCCATTCAACACTACACACACTTTCAGCAGGTCCTTCGAGCCTCGTCGGCGAATCTCTGCGTAGGGGCACAAATTTATATTTCAGAATTGTTTCCACAAAATAATTTTTTGGATAAGAACAGTGAACAGAGGAACATAATTTTTTTTGCAGTACATTGCCTAATTAAACTAGCTATTTTAGGCTATAATTATAGTACATTAACATTAATGCTTCCAGCTCACACAGAAGTCACCCAGCAAGCAATAGTTGTCATTTCACCGCCTAAGTTAACTATAGACCCGATATAGTCCGGCTATGAGTAACCCACTTCTAGCCAAAATAACCTTGAATTTGGTTACGTGTCGTTTTTGCCAAAATTACTTGCGAGATGTAGGATATTCCTTGTAAGCAAAGTCAACAGTGATTACAAGGTGTTTGATTTAATTACTTGTTCATGTTCTAGATGACTAGTCTATTCTTGGGCTATAGTTAGACATCTATTCAATTTTCAATGACAGCCCAAATTTTGCCTTGTTTTAGCCTAAATGTCTTTTTAGTGCAAAATTGCTTGCTGGGTCACCTTCAAACCAAGCAGCTTCATGCTGGTCAACAAGGCAAATTTGTGAATTCTGAGGGGCTCTGCAGCACACTCCTTTTCACCTACAGTAACCAAACTTCATACATTTATAGATCTTATCAGGCCAAACGACTTTCAAACTTATAGTCATATGCCAGCCCAACAGGACCCTGTTGAAAAAAAACAGCATATACCTAAACCTGGTTAGGTATGTTTTGAAGCATGGCAGCTGGTTTGAGCTGGTTTATGCTGGTCATTAGTTGGTCATGAGCTGGTTTAAGCTGGACCTGAGCAGGAGCTAGTTCCTTAGGACCAGCACTTGACCAGCTTAAACCAGCTCAAACCAGCTGCCATGCTTCAAAACATACCTAACCAGCATATGCTCGTTTTTTCAACAGGGAAAGTCAGCTATTGGGTTGTTTGAAAACGCATTCACTAGAATTTGATATCCTCCTCCTAGGGGACTCATCCGATCGCCACCAAACTCGGTCAGCATGAAGCCAAGATATTGTAAATTAAAAATTGCAAGTAGACTTTTGATATCTCAAACAGCTTGGCCATACCTTTAGTCTCAAATTTATCAAGCTTCCACATATTCTCATATTTACAAACTGTTGAAATTAATATAGCAGATTCTGTTATGGAATGGGCATCTTTGTGCGGGTGACCACTGCCCACTTTTTCTAAATGTATTATTAAGAAAGACTAAATTAATTCGATTCCATTGGATGGAAAAGGATGGCCTTATTTATCCCCAGAAATCACTACCTAATGTGCATATCCAGATGCTTCATTTACAAACGTCTGCGCTAAAGATGCAGAACAAGCTGTCAAAATTAAATAGTTCTCTCTCTTTTTTATCCGTTTTGTTAAATATTGTAATTATTATTGTTAAATAATTATTTAAAGAAAAAACTTTAAAGAAGTTACACATGTAATATGTAATATAATTAATAATAATTTCAGTAATGGCACTGTTGTCAGTCACTTCATACACCAAGTGAATCTTTCCCTATATTTTCCTAACAAATCACTGTATAACTGTTGAAAGAGCATCTAGGTAGAAGAATAGTTTATGAAGCAATTCATTGTTTTGAGATCACTTTAAATGTGAGTGAAACCACAGAAAATGATGACCAAGTCAAAGTTGAACTTGTACCAACAAATACCATAACAAGTTATAACTCTGTGCTCCTCTAAGCAAACTAAATTATGCTATAAACGTTTTGCTTCTTTAAAATATTATACTTTATGAGAGCAACAGGCAGCAGAACCAAAAACAGGGTTTAGTATTCGAAAAATAATGATGCACTTACAATGGGAGTGAATGAGGCCAATAGTCAAGCAGAAATGTGCTGCAAAACATTTTAGGAAAGAACTTTCATTACATTTTTATGCTAAAGCTGAACATTTTTTCTTTATACACAGTCTGCTTTACCTCTTATGAGTTTTTGTAATCAGTTGCCTTTGTGTATTAGCTAACTATTTGGTTCTAATTTTAGATTTTACATTTAGATATTAAAATAGATATTAAAATATGCTTTTAACTTTTGAATAATTCCGATACACATACAATAGGAAAACTTGCATATATAATAGGAAAGTACCTATTAAATAACCTTATTTCACAACACAAAGCATATCTGATCAAATATAGAAACCCATCTTGTGTAAGCCTTTTTAAACCGTGAAGAAGAAAAAACTGATAAAATATAGCATTTTCTATCATTCTCATGTACAGTATAACTGTATCATACTGCTTTTGAGTTTAAATGAGTCTAAATTAATTTTTCTAAATGTGTCTACTTATGCACCTATTCATTCCTTAGGATTTAAAGTTCAACATCAACAAAACTATGCCTGGAGCTCCATCGTTCTTCCCTGACTCTCTGTTCTTTGCTGTCACTTTGTGTCTGGCCTATTGTGTGAGAAAACAATGGTCATACCAGGGGAAAGTCAGTCTGAGTCTATGATTGGCTGGCTTAGCAGGTCACTTCCTGAGTTCGGGGAAGTGATTGGGGGGAGTGGGGAGTGTTGGGGGGTCTTTCTCACATAGCCAGGCATACTGGGGGGACAGCAGGGGTCAACTTCCTGTCCATAGAATGGGGCAAAGGAAACACAGACAGGAAACAGGAAGCAGAAAGAGGAAACTGCACCCATTGTCCCAGCACAACACTATCACCGTGGAAACCACCAACGAGGGGAGAGAGAGAGGGAGCTGTGATTTTTCATGCTCTTAAAATCCCTGAAAATCTGCTTATTACACTGAAAAAATGATTAAAAGAGGAAAATAAATGAGTGCTGTACCTGTAATAATGAGCTGGGCATCATACGGTTCCATGTAACCATCATTCTCTCCTTCTCTTTCAGCCTCTCTCTGTTCCCTTGTTTTCTCTGCATCAAATGGGTCAGCATAATCCTCCAGGATGATCTATTAAGAGTGAGAAGAAAAGAAGAATAGAAAGCGATATCAGTGATCTGTGTAAAGTAGAACTTAGTTAACAGGGAACTTTTTCTAACGTTCTGGCAAGGTTCTCTCAATGTTATAAACAGATGTTCTTCCAGGAACATTAATAGAACTTTCGTTCAAAGTTATCTGGTCTAATGTTCATCACACGTACATCGTTCATGGAAGCGTTTTTTCCTGAAATGTTTAGTTGGATGTTCGTCCAACATGTTACTTATTGTTTCAGAATGTTCAGAGAACAATAAAAATGAAAGTTACCATAATTTTCAAAGAACGATAAAAGAAAATGTTTACCTAACGTTTGCATAACCAAGAAAAAAAAGTGTTTAAAACATTAAACCTATTTTTATGTTTCATTTTTAACACGTTCAATAAAATAGTGAAAATTGAATTGAATTGAAAAGTTATAATGTAGATGATCACATCACTCACAAAAAAAGATGGTTCTTTAAAGGTTATTTTACATGTAGTAACAGTTGGTTAGAACCGTATCGTCCTGTATCGTTTTTCCTGAACTGTATCATTTTTCAAATCTGTAACTGTCAAAGCCACCTCATTACTGATTTTCTGGAGCTCAGATAGAACTACACAGACTGTCAACACACTCTCGACAGGTAAATGATTTCTTTCTTAAAAATGTTTTGCATCTTACCTTTAAATATGGTTTCCATGACAATCATGTCTTTTTCTCTTTTTAGTTTAATAGAACATGTAAGTATGAGCACTTAATTTCAGTTAACTTCAGTTAAGGATCTTCTCTTCCCCACAAAAAAGTAACAGAGATATTGAATTTATGATCCATATTGTTATATTTGTTTTTTATTAATAGCCTACTTTGTGCATAAACATTCCCGGTCACAAAAAAAACATTAAAGCTATCTTATGACTTCATATCAATTGTGTATTTCAGATGCTGTCATATACACTCTTTCTATAGGTTCTATATGGCACCAAAAATGGTTCTTTGTCGTAATCATAGAGGAACCACTTTTGATGATATATAGCACCATATCTTAACATGTTCTGTATATGGTAGCGGTGCTATATAGCACCATAGTTAGCGGTGCTATATAGCACCTTAGTCAAAGAACTGCTGAAGAACCACTGAAGCACCAAAATTGGTGCTATATAGCACTTAAAAAGGTTCCCCTATGATCACGAGCCAATAACCATTTTTGGTGCCATATAGAACCTTTTTTTTTTAGAGTGTACCATAACCTCATCATCTGCAGAGAGAAACTGCCACTCAAAATATACACAAAATGAAGGCCGGAGGATTGTGAAGATATTTCAGTAGAAATGGTCTTCGTTGTATCTATATCATGTTCAATGTCAATTGTTATTTATTAATGTATTCAGCTAACAACTGTTGTTAGAGCATTGACATTTTTGCTACAATTTGCCATGTCAATAAAAAATAAATGTACCTAATTGACACAACATGCTGTTTTTTACGCAAAACCCAAATAGACGCAACAAAGATAGAAGACTAAAGAAAACAATATTCATAAATAATATATAAAAATAATATGAATAATACTAACATTAATAATATGAAGATACTACTAATATTCATGAAAATGTCCTATTATTAAAAAGGTTATTTATGTCACCATTAAGGTCCTATATAACACTTTCAAAGCATGGTTCTTTATGGAACCTTATACAAATTTTCTTAAGAGTGAAGAAAACAGACGGTCTCTTCTTTTTCTTTAAAAAAAACCTGAAATCGTTTTAAATCGTTTTATCGGCAGTAAATGGGGCAAATTTTTGGATGATTTAAGAGCAGAAATATTAAGCTTAAAATATACAGGCACTTACATTTATTCTGTTAAAGCTGTAAAGTTGTCTTAATTTTATGATCATTTTAGTTTTTATGTATTACATTGACATGGTAATAAACTTGTAAAATTGGATACAAATAAACAGAATATTTTAGCAAGTGGGTTTTGTTCACACTAAAATGATGTTAACATGCTAATTGTTTATGTCATGATACTTTACTATTGAAACAGTGAGTATTAAGGATTGGCCCCATTCCATATTTTTTTTCTTTTCAATTTCTATTCAACCTGAATAGTCATATTATGCCAATATAGTCACTGGAGCTTCTTCAAAGATCTACTTCAGAAATTGTGCAAACTCAGCTAAAAGGGGCATTTAGTCAAAACCTAGAGTTAAGTTACATCTTATTGGGTGGAATTATTTGTTCCATATTGTAGTTAAAGAATCAGTATTTCTTTACTAGCTGAAGAGCTTAAGCTCATTCTCTGGCCCATCTTTACCCTTTCTTTCTTTGATTCTCCCTCTGGACGTTCTGTGTGTGTGTGTATGTGTGTGTGACCTCATGAGATTCTGATTTCTGTGCTATTATGTTCAAAGTGTAGCTGGAGGGGATGTCCGTAAATGGGATAGGATACAGCCTATGTATCAGGTGACATAATTCTTCAAACACTGCCTTCACCAGGGACTGGAAGAATGAGATAGAGCCATTGTGTTATGTATGCATTGTATTCTTTGCGTATTTGTGAGCAAGGGTGTGTGTGTGTATGCGAGCACAAAAGTGTGTTTCCCACAATGACAGAGTGAAGAGTGTGTGCATGGCTAGGAAAAGAGACAGGAAGAGAGGCAAGGAAAGGGCTCTCATTGTGTTTGTTGCTTTTCAGCTCCACTGTGTCTGCTTATAATACAGTTCAATGAAAAGAGAATATAGGAAGAAAAAGGGAGATTTGAGGAGGGAGGAAAGAAAGATCCGAAAGAGAGAAGAGGGGGCTGAGGGAGGGGAGAAGAAGATATTGCTTAAACAAAAGAGCTGGAAGAGAGATATTGATCTCAATTTTCAAAACAAAGACGTTTGTTTGGTTCTCACAGCCCAACAGGGTGACTGGGAAAATTGAAGTAGGCCTATGTCATGTATTAAAAAGAACTCCTGAAAAAAGCATCTGTCTCTGAGGCCTGCTTTATCACTCAGATCAGGGCTATTCTTCCTCTATTCCAGCTGAAAAACCCACCCTAAACCAGCCTAAGATGCTGGTCTCAGTTGGTTTTAACAGCTATTAAGGTATTTCAGCTGGCCAGCAAGTAGACCAGCAGAACAGTGCCCCAAAAAAATAAATAATTAATAATAATAATTAAAATAGTCCCCCCCCCCCCCAAAGATAAATGTACTAGGCTACATTTTCAGAAAACTGTTGTCACCTATAAATCTGTCTAGAAAAAGAAAAAAATATATATAATATATGATTAGCCTATATATTATAATTATTATTTATTGTTAGTTTACATTGTGGTGTTGGCTGATTTTCAAACTTACCGTTTCTGTTCTGATTGGTGACTTGGCCCTCTCGCTGTCTGGGGATGATCCTCCTGCACTGGATTTTGGATCATTAACCTTGATCATTCTGCTCGTGTACGCGTCAGCAAGACTGGTGGTCCTTAGGGTGCGATGGTCTTCAAACCCTTCCATTTTGGTGTTTTTCTTACTTTTCCCAGGGATCAGGATTTCCCATATCTTCCCGTCTTTCATCGAGCCGGTGCTGGAGTGGTTCCGTCCCAGCTCGATGGCCGAATTTTTACGATTTCTTCCGTGGAGCAGCGATCCCACACCTCCACCACCACTACTGCCACTGTTTTCCGCTCCAGAATTTTTACGCAGACTCCCCTTCGAACCAGTACCGACGGTCAGAACCGGTTTGGGACGGGACTGAGTTCCCGATTCCGAAGCAGAACGGATCCGATCGGATCCAGTCTTCAAACTAGTTGGGAAATCTTTAAACCACTTCGCCATGACGAATACGCACAGGTGTCTGCTCTGCGCCACTCTCCATACACACGCGCAACTCTTTTAGAAAAGCAATCAGCTTCTAAAATATCACTCACTATGGTCCCTATAATTGATTTTTGCCTTATTAACACTTTAATGTGCAGTTCAATTGAAACAAGATGGCTGTTGTTATTTTAAACAAGAACTCCTTTTAATTTGTATAATTTTAGAAATCTGTCAAATTGATTGAGGGAAAGGTTCCGAATAGTAAATTCCCTTTTATATAGGCTAATCTTGATCACAGAATTTATCCCATTCGTATTTCTTTCCAGAAAACTTCTTACACTCTCAGATATACTACGATTCTTCACATTGGAAAATAATGTCTTATTTTTGTTTGCTCCCAATTATTCCCGCAAGATAAAGAGGAGTCTCTGAAGGGCATAAACGCGGAAAAATTTAAAGTTTTTCTTAGCTCTCGCTGAAGATCCCATTCCCGGTATATCCACTCCAAGCGACAGTCTAAATGAAGTGAAGGGGATGTACATACGTGCGTTTCACTGCAGCTGTGGTGGGTGGGGGTGGTTGCAGCTACTGTTCCCCTAAATGGGAACTTTTCATTTGCTGGGCGCTGCCCACCTGTGGATGCAAACCTTCATGCTCACTTAATGCACAGCAAACAGATCAGTTTTATTTAACGTTACCATAATTTGCCGTAAGGGTCTAGTTGTCACACTCTTTACTCCAGTGAATATTTCTCCAGTGAGTATTTTTTTTTAAACTGAAAACAAACAAACAAATAAAAAAAAATTAAAAATTTAATCTATTTCACATACCATTCCATAGCCTACAATACACATCACTGAACACGTTGCACTATTAGCCGGGGCATGTTGTCACATACTAGGTCCCAGATAACAATTTTTGGTTCCTAGAACGTTAGTTTCTGGTTCCCAGAACGTTTTTATTTGGTTCCCCACAAAAATAACCAAACGGGAACAATATGAGAACTTTAGGGGAACGTTCTGCGTTTACTGGGGTCACAATAATCATCGCAATCTGACCTTAGGCTTTTCAACTTAATTTCAACAGTAAAGCAAATATGAAACAAAACAATTATGCTATGCCACAGCAGAAAAGGTAACACAAATCCTATCTACAGATTTTGATGATAGTAATTAAAAAAGGCCTAATCAGACAAGCCCTAAACATCTAGGCTAAATTATGAACAATTATTGATGGCCTATTGTTCATCACACTACCACAGAGGGGCAGCAGTTCACATTGGGTAACTGGCCCAAGTTGGAGACTTGGGCAATTTAAAGTCATTTATACTGCCTCCATCTAGTGGCTAATTAACAAAACATGCAAAATGTATTAATAAGACGTAAACACGAATTACAGGCTACACCAATTAATTAGACCTAATGTCTGTTTATTTCTGAAATGCCATGTTAGAATTGTTCTTACTGGCACCGAGTTTCATGCTTGCAGCTTGCATGCATACAATTTTACATTGTTCTGGAGGTAAAACTACTGAAAATTTAAATAGTGGAAGTTGAGCAGTGATCACACAATAGCTACTGTCTCTGCCCAGAGCACGTGACTACTGGCTTTTACCAAAGTGAAGAGTAACATCATCATTAGTGTGTTTATCAACACTGTCAGTCAGCCCATCATGGAATGTCTTGCAGAATTTATTGAGAAGCACCTGGACCTGTTTTTCCAGTTATTGAAAACGATAGAAAAAAAAAAAATCTAATCCTGATTTTATATATTTTATTTACAAAAACAGACCTTTTTATAATACATATAAACTGTTTTAACTGTTCAAATTATTATTTATTTATTTATAGCCTATTTCATACAGACAGACGCACTATAGACTAAAGTAGGCTAGCCTAAACAACCATCTCAGCTATTTACATGCATATCGAATTGCAAAACAGGTAACGTTAGTTACATGAACTATAAGCGTCCCGTAAAAGTTTACCCCACTGAGCCAATTTTGTGACAAAACTAACTTCTATTGAGTTTCTAAATCAACAACGAACGGCTATTCTTCACGGCTCCAGCTCAGACAAACAGGTTCCAGATTTCATTGTGATTGACATAAAACTAGCCAATGATCGAAGCAGAAACGGTTTCATGCATTCCGCCCACGACGCCACTATCAGCCAATGAGGTTATCCCTCACGCGCAAAATGGGCGGGGCAAGTGGTATCGGTCTGAAAGGTAACAGGTTGTCTTTAGCAAATGTTTCCCTGGGTATTATTAGTTAGACCTGTCACATTTAAAGAAACGTCCTTTACTTTTACACCATTAGTTCCCATGAAGGAGAACAGCAGGAAGTAACAGAGGAACATTCAGCAGAGTGAAATATAAACTTTGCCGTAATATCAGGTAGGTTAAATGTTATTTTTGTTCGCTATCACCGCTAAACCTGTTAGCCTGCGATTAGAAATTGATGCTAAGTTGTTTGTTGCGCGCCAGATGCTCCAAAGCAGTCTCGAGCTGAACTTTCTTCCATTGGGAATGACACACTTGTCTCGCTCGTATACTGCTAAGCTCAGTTGTGTTTTTGTCCTGTTTCGTGTTCTACTTAAGTGTACTTTTCTGAAGATGGATTAATGTCTGTCCAAAGGATTATTGTCGAGCCCGTGTAGCGTATTTACAGTATTTTCCACTGGTTTAGGCTGAAAATGAGCGCTCCGCCTCGAGAGACTTATAACCCATTGAGTGTCGCACGAAGCGCAGGTGCATCGCCAGGTGAACACCTGCGCTTCTCTCTTTGGGAGCAAATCATGAGAGAAACTTTTGACGTGGCAAACAATCCTGTTTTAACAGTGTTGTGATTGTTTACCTCGCCACAGCCCACGAAAGTCCGCTAAACACTCAAAGCCTTGTGTTTGAATAGCACAATTTTCATTCAAATGAATAACGAGTCAGTGTCAAACTTGCCGTGAGCGATCAGGTTACCGTGTCAAGTATAGGCTGTCAGACGTGTGCTGTTTAAAAACTAAAAAGACGTAAAAGAACAACTTTTTTAGTTAAGGCATTGGTCAGGTTTATATTTGATTCATAGCTCTTTTGATAGTTCCGTGAAGTTATCCAGACGCCAGGACCTTTCGAGATTTGAAACCAGTGACTCAGTGCAGAAGAATGTTATAGGCCCAGGTGAGCAGTGGCACACAAACTCTCCTCTCAGTCATTTAAGTTAGTGATTCACTGCGGGTTTTTTGTTTGTTTGTTATAAGGGTCAAATATAAACGTGTTACTTTGTATATAATACAGTGGATATAATAGGGTGACCATATTTTGATTACCAGAAACCAGGACACTCGGCCCGGCAATGAGATACTCAAATTATACTCGGAAGTTTACTCAAAGATTCCTTATTAATTTCAATACATTTAAAGTATGCTCCCTCTGTATGAATAGAAAATTGTTATAGGGACAGGACTTGAAAACAGGACATGTCCTGGGAAAACGGGACGTTTGGTCACCCTAGGATATAATGTATCTTCATTATTAGAATTCTGACTGCCATTAAGGAGTAATTTCCTCAAGAAAGGCCTAGCGACACATTTTATGAATATGAAATCAAATTAAGTAGTAATTTTGAACCTTGAACCTGCTAAATTACACTTGGTAGTGCATGTATCCTGGTTGGGAATCATTGGCATTACATAAAAAGCTTGCTTTTCATTTGAATCATGTTTGCACATATTTAGACCATAAAACCAAAACGTATTGTTCTTGAATCCCCCATATCACACTGGAATCTTGGTTATTGACCTTGGTCATTGTGCTGAGCCATGGACAAACATAACACTATTACTGCTCTATCACTGACATGAGATGTTAATCCTAGTGTGATTCACAGCTGAGAGTCATAACTTGCTTAATTTTTTTCCAAGATGAAATACCTGGAGTCATGAGCACATTCGAAAAGATGTCCTTTTATATTGTGTGAGTTTCTGGCCGTATGATCTGTGTTTGGCAACACTGGAGTCAGTCATGCTGGTGAGATCCAATAGACGGACAGGAGAAGAAATTCTTGTTTCTCTGTCTTTGAAACGAGCAGAACGATTGAAGTTTAGGAAGGGAGGGGGGAAAGAAAGGAAAAGAGAGATTGAGAGGGAGTTTGGCAGGAGACAAAGAATGCAAAGGGGAGTCGAGCACTAATGGAGGGATACCAGACTCTTTCAAATGGGATGAAAGCTTATGATAGGCTACAATCTCTCAGATGCAACTCGACTCTTTAATTTATACTAATCTAGATGAACTCTAGATCTCACCTTTCTCAGGTAAATCACCCAAAGCGAATATCAGTGATTAGTTTATCCTTTCTGTGCAAATGAATAGAAAATAGATAAGAGATTCCGCTTTTAGGTTGTGTTTCTCATAGTTGTCATACTTTTAATATATGCCTCCTCAAAAGTGTGGCTGCCTGAAGTATGCTGAGTTTGGCGTTGAAAACCTAAAGGGAATGCGAAGCATGCTTGTTCTTTCTACCTGACCTGACAAAAGGTGACTGAAGTCACATTTCATATCGATATGATGTCTGATGCGATGCATGTCTGAGAAAAATTAAACACTCAGATGCACTGATTGTAGATGCATAGACTTTTTGGTTTGCATTGGTTTGCGGTAGTCAACAGAGATAATACAAACCATAGTGACCGCACAGGCATCTCCTGAGTCCTACTGCCTCACTTCCCTCCTAATTCTATTAGACGTTCCACATCTGAGAGTCTCGATTCAATTTAAAATCAGAGAATTCAATTTAATGGGAGAACAAAAGGTCGCAGACTCAAGAGCTGTGGACAGATGTCCCTGGAGGGTCTGTGTGAGTTTTCTTTTAAAAGTCTGGTTCATTAAGACTTTTAAATTGGAATGTTTGTTGTTTCATCATGTCCCGGAGCATGCGGAATGAGACATGAAGAATGTGCCTGTCTAAAGTGGAAGTGATCAGTTATTTTGACAAATTTTTGTTTGAATAAGCAAAATCTTAATCTATGGAGACAGAACTTTGTGTACAAGTATTTGGATTCTGTTGACAGTCTGCGGTGCTTTCTGTGGAATTCTGCCGACACAGATTCTGTAGTCATCATGTTTAAAGGTGTGATGAATCAAATGAGTATGCCACTGAAGTGAGCTGCATATCAGCTTATGAACGGATGGAGGAAATCAAGGATGTGGGGCACCGTGGATCATTTTAAACCCTGGGTTAGTGTAATCATTGGGTTATGTTTCAAGTGCTTAATTTTATCCTGGGTTAGTATTTAATCCTGGACAGTTAATATGAGATTGCATGACTTTGTAAACCCTGGCTAAATGTTCTTATTTGCATATTTAATATATTGTTTGAGTTTGAGCTTTGGCTACAGCATTAGAATGCAACTGCTTGTCCACTTGTAGAACTGCTTGTTCACTTGTCTTTTCATCATCACTCTAGTTTCCCTAATGTGTGGAAGCTAAACATGGCTTGTGAAAGTTTTTGTGACTGTACGCTGTCTGAATATTTAACGAGGCAAGCATTGTTTAGTTTATGATTGGTTGTCGGTTGCTAAACAACTTGACCATCTACCCATTGTTTCGCATTGTATACCTTTCTCACTGTGTTTCAGAAGTCTTCCCAACTTTGGAATTTCGTTAAAAGAAGTGTTAACCTCCTTTCAGATTTACAAGCATGGGAGAGAATGAGATGGGTTCAGTTTGGATGGTTGTTAATCTGTGGTTCACTGTAAACCTAACGCTCAAAATAATTAATTGGTTTGAGTAGAGCCAACTCAAATTAAACTAATTAGTTCAAACAAATTAACTTTTATCAGTTTTTAGAACTTTTTTCCCCCCTTTGAGTTCTTAACTGACACATTTTAAGTAATCAGAATGGTTTCATTGTTTTGAGTTTTATGAACTTGTTTCTTTTAATTTAGACTAACTTCAATTGAACTGAAACTGGGCTGGGATTTCTATTTCCCCTTTGCCATGACACTCAAAAGGGACAGTAAATGCCAAAATTAAGTGTTATATTATGATTTTATTGTGTGCAAGATTAATGTTAAGTGGGAGATTCAGTAGTGTTTAATGTTTTGTTTTGTTAGTTTAGAAGAGTTTCTGTTATGTTGGGTTTTTTGTAGGGTTACGATCATGGTGACGAGTGGAGCATGAGCTTAGTTTGAGAACAGATATATGTTAAATGTATTATATTGCTGTCCTTATTCAGCAAGTGCTATGCTAATGCTACCAAAGCACAGTATAACCAATTAGCAAGGTGGCATTTATTGAATCAGCTAGTTAAAGTTAAGTTTCCACTACTAAAACTTTGAGATTGCATGATATTTTTAAGTTAAATGTATGAATGAGCTGGCTTAAATATTTAAAGTTCAGATCAATTCAAATGTATGGTTACAAATTAAAAAATTAAGTTCTGCTTACTCAAACGTTACATTTCTTAACTTAAAGGGGTGGTAAACAACGATTTCACTATTCTAACTTTAGCTAGCGTGTAATGTTGCTGCTTTAGCATAAACAACATCTGCAAAGTTACAACGTTCAAAGTTTAAAGCAAAGGGAGATATTTGCTTTTAAAGAAATCAATTTCTAAGAACTACAGCAAACGGCCAGTAGGCGACTACAGACATTCCTCCAGGGTTGGTGACATCACCAGGCTCAATATTTACATAAACCCCTCCTCCGAGAATATTAAATAGGGGGGGGCGGGGGCGCCATTTTGTATCGCGGCGCTGTTGTGGTATAGTTAGGCTGGAGTGTTGTTGCCGCGATGCCGAGGAAACGCTGTTATATTCATCCGGATTGCAGGTCTGGGGTACTTGCTTTGTTCAGCCTTTATAGGGACAGGGGTGTGCGTTGCAGAGCGTTTAACATACAACATGTTATATGCACGTGTGAATGAGACAGAAGGGAACAGGCGCGTGCGGGGCTCCCGCAGCACATCTCACGGAGGGAAACTTTCACAATGTTCGCGAGTTCAACACCGGATTTGCACAACGTCAGCTGCGTGAGACAAACGCGGCCAGTGTGTGAATGCACGACGCGCGCGGGGCTCCCTCCCGCAGCACATTTCACGGAGGAAAAGTTCCACAATGGAGATCTATCTCCCAGATCTATCTAATATTGTGTTGTTCATACTATAGGCTACAATAGAGGTGGGAGAAAAGATTCTTCTCCAATGATTCTGGATCGATTCTGAGCTTAGATTTTAACTGCAGGTGCGCGTTTTAGAAACACCCGTATTCTTCTGATTGCTTCCATTATCTCTCTCTTTCTCTCTCTCTCTGAAACATACACACACACACACACACACAATCACACACGAACCATAAAATAATATTTCATAACGTCCGGAACAGTTGACGGCGCGAATCGCAATGACATTCGCAGGCTTCTTTGCACAGGATATGCGCTGTGAGAAACTTAGCTTTGATGTCACGCTTACAGAGTGTGTTCTCGCCCGCCGGTATTTTCCTTACAAACGCTCAACGAAGGCTTCATTCATGTCGTTAGGAATGCAGTGTGCTTGTATATTAAAAAATAAGTAACTCACTGACATAAGGTTTTCCATTTCAAATGCTCACGCGGCGCTTTGTGAAGAGTGCTCGCGAGCACGCGTCTATGTGAGTCTCAAAATGCTTTTATGACGCAAAATTAATGTAAACACCGTCAGTAATGTCTTAATGAATTAATCAGACAGGGCAAAAACATCTTATATTTCAAGAGATCTGTGCATTAGTGTGAATGCAGGTCTCCCGCTGTCTATGATGATGTCATCATTAATAATCAAACAACAGTAAAGCTGAGAAAGAGAAAAATCACTCACAGTTCAGACACTCTTAAATACTGAAAGCACTCTTTGTTCATTGCTTGTAATATGTTTTTTGTTCCTCTTTATGATGTACTAGCTTATGTTTTGCAGCTATATTAGTTTATATATTTAAAATTATTAACATGCAATTGTTTTAATTAAAATGTTATGTCCTAGTTATTTTAAAAAGCTTATAATTACATGTATCATAATAAAAAACATTTTAAGTTTTTAATAAATTAATAAGATTAATTAATAAGGAAAAAGTTCAAGAATGGTTTTGGAATCGGATCGTGACTCCCAGAATCGGAATCGGATCGTGAGGTACCAATTAAAGATTTCCACCATTACTATACAATGATGTATTGTTGAATAATACTGAAGATAAAGAGTTTAAAAAATAATCGCATATTAAATCGCAATCGCAATATTGGTTAAAAAAATCGCAATTAGATTTTTTTCCAAAATCGTTCAGCCCTAAACTCGAACCAGTTATTTTGCGCATTAGGGTTTACAGTGAGGCAGAAGTCATCATAAAATCATCATTAAGAGAAGTAGTTAAAGCAGATATAATTAACAGTGCTTCATTATGAAGAGAGAAAAAGCAGTGGGTCGATTTGCTTTGCGCTTAATGCACAGATCCTTGCTGCTAGACTGGTTAAATCAAGTGTGTTTGTTCTGGATGTAAGTAAATGCCTGCATACCGTAGGCTATTGCCTATGAAGGGAATAGTGACATCTCTGATTTGGATCAGTGTATGAGAGCAGGAGAGAACGAGTGGGATAGAGAAGCCAGTGTTCTCAGCATAGCTGCCCTTGTTTTCTGCCCCACTTCACTGTAATAATGGGAAGAGGGTCCTCATACTCCCCCTCTGTCCTACTCACGGGCTCCCTCCATTCAGCCTATCAGATAATGCAGTGCTGAGAGGCTAAATGGTGCCTCTGTCCGCCTGGGCACTGACACACTGACACAGAGGAAATGGATCGTTTTAGACCGTGACCGAATTTTGGCTGTATGTTTGACCAATGACCAGATCACTGTCATAACAGAATAAATAATCTGTCCGTCATTACAAGGCTATTCAAAAGTGATTTAGCAGAGTTAAATCTGTGTTGTTGTTCTTAACCAAAACTATCAAAAAATAGTTTGTGTTAATTGGAACGAAGCTGAAAAAAATTAAATTAATAAATATTAGATGACAAATGTAAACTGAAAAATAGAAAAACTGAAATAATACGTTGAAGTTGACATACTAAAATGACTAAAACTGAACTAAAAATAAAAGCTAAATATAAATATTAAAATGATTTTAAGAAATATTGAAATAATAAAAATGATCTTATGTTGCTGAAATAAAAATGAAAACCGAAAGCATAAAAATAAAAGCTAATTCAAAATATATAAATAAATACTATAATGGTATATAAATAATACTAAAACAACACTGAATTAAATCACCCAGACTAGCTGATAAATTGGATGGAAATTAACTTTTGTAGGCCTTTATTGTAGTTTGGGGCCACTGTCATTTTTTTTTTAATGGGTGTGCTTGATGTCACCTGCTTTTTAGATAGAAAATAGTGTGATTTATATAGTTTATTAATAGTAGAGTTCCTCCGATTCCGATACTAGTATCGGAAATATCACAGATACCACAAAAAATTCTGGCATCGGCGAGTACTTGAACCCATGTACCGATCCAATACCATTTTCTTAAAGTCCCTGTAAAGTCAAAACTAAACATGTGTTCTGAGTTCCTCACACCACAGATAAATGTGTTATTAACCACCCAGCCAAATTTGAATCATAAAAAAATCCGGCAAGTACATAAAATAGCTTATCAAAAACTTGAAAAAATGAGCAGCATTCTCTGCTCTCAAACACTGGGGGTGTGTCCGCTGTCGGCGCCAAAACCACGCCCACTCGCGGGAAAGCTGCAGTAGCACACAAGACAACACTCACGTACTGATCACGGCCGTCTATGATCACGACGCACCAGATGCCGGCGGGACGGGAGGATGAAGGCCTGGGCGGGGGATAGTCGGTTCTGCAGCGGATTATCAGTGAATCCCAGTTGTCTCCGGTGAAAGTTTGTAAAACTATCCGGTGTAAAGTCACTTTAGAGGCAGATGTCGGTTGTGATCCTCAGATCTCCATCAAAGCAGCTGTTCACAAAATGAATCCACCTCTTCTTGATCATCGTTTTTGTTTTGAAAGCTGTTGTGTAAGTTGTAGGCTGTAATAACTAACAGTACTGACAGTAACTCGCGATCGAGCGGGAAAACTGATGCGACTGTGCTCTAGTTATGATCGTGTTAGGGGAGGAGCCAGGCTCTGTGGCTCCAGTGCATCATCGAGCCACCATTTTAGCCCCGCCCAGAAAATCCTGAACACAGCACCGGTGAAAAACTGTTTAGCGGTCTTACTTCTGAATTCAGTACTACATAGTTCACAGTCTTTGTAATGCGTTTCAGCAATACATTTCTAACATTTATAATGTGTTTAGAAACAAATCTCAGAATTGCCTTTACAGGGACTTTCAACAAGACCTAGTTATGACCGCGAGCCTTGCCTAACCACTGTGCGGTTCAAGTTGTGCTGTTTTGCCACAAGGAACCACTGTTTAGAACAGCGAAGAAGAAATAAAAACGCGTCAGCAGTAGGCTATGTCCACTGTTTACTGGCTGTTTAGCAGTATTTCGTCTCTGTGTGGATGGCGGGCGCCCACGCTCACTCACTGTCTTTGTAATCTCTGCCGTGTGTCACTATCAAGCGGCAAACTCCCCCAGTTTCTCTACGTCCATATTCACTGTCTATGGTCACTATATGAGGATACGAACGCATAAACTGTCACTTCATGAGAATTTACCGTTTCATTTGGGAAAAGTGTCATATAAGGAACACAGACACTGAAATATCTTCACGGCAACCCGTCAAAATAAAAGTTCGGTTTAAAACATTTTAAATTGACAGAATATATTAGGCTACTGCTGTACAGTAGATTTAGCTACGTCTCTATTTAAGAATAATACGTCTCTACTAGGGATGCAACAATACAGTTTGTCCACGGTTCAATACATTCCTCGGTTTTTAACCATGGTTTTCGGTTCGGTTCTGATGGCTAGTCACATCAGTTTTTTGCTATTCTATTCTTAGGCGACAGGAACAGCAAGAGGTTAAGGAGAAAAAAGTATAATTTTTATTACAATACTCTTTCTTTATTTTACTTAAAAGAATTGAAAAACCTACCTTAAACTTAAAACTTAAAAAAAAAAAAACCTTGTACACATTCCTAGTGAATTGTATAATATAAAATAAATGTATATAAAGATTTACACTGGCAGCTCAGAGCTGTACAGCAGCATTTAAGTATGAAATTGAATGAATAAATGTAAAAATAAAACACTACACAGACTTCACTATAAAATATACATTGATTCTTATTCAGTCAAGAGCAGTGAGGGATTTTCTCTTTGTCTTTTTTTGTTGTATTAACATTAAAGGGATAGTTCACTCAAAAATGAAAATTCTGTCATCGAGAAATGAATACAGGTTTGGAACAACATTAGAGTGAGTAAATAATGACATCATTTTAGAGGTGAACTGTCCCTTTAAGGACAGCTTGTTCACTAACTGCGCTGCTGTCAATTTAAGACCTCTACACATCTAATATACAGACACACGCAATTCTACTTTCACTTTAGACATAACCAACTGTGTTTATGTTAACCTTGTGTGTATTTGACAGCATTAGCGCAGTAAGACTACTTAGTCCAGTAATCACGTGTTTGACAGGCGTTTAGCGCGCGCACTCGGAGAAGCGCATGTTAAAACCGTGCATATGCACGCGAATGAAGGCTTTACACCGCATGCAAATAATGAGCTTTCGTGATTGTGAATAACTATAGTGTTCCGTGAGCATAACTCATTTGTAGAAAAATAATTAATTAAATGCAAAACCGAAAAAAACGCAATTCACAAGCACATATTGTACCGTGAATGCCGTACCAAACGGTTCAATTACTTCAATATTATATTGAGAATTGTGGCATCCCTAGTCTCTACTACTAATAATAATGCCTAGATGGTTGCTTATTTTTCACTTGTTTTGTTGTAAAGAGATTATTAATATATATTTATATTTTTTATATTCCTACATTTATTTGTTGCACTGTTTTTTATACAGTTACATTGTACAACTAAAATACCTTTTTCAGTTTGCAGTGTTAGATTTGTGGCTGCATTTGAAGTTCATTTTCGCTTAAGAAAAA
The DNA here is from genome assembly GCF_949357685.1 of Gobio gobio. Classification (NCBI taxonomy): domain Eukaryota; kingdom Metazoa; phylum Chordata; class Actinopteri; order Cypriniformes; family Gobionidae; genus Gobio; species Gobio gobio. The sequence goes on along the minus strand of NC_137108.1, from coordinate 26,198,809 downwards.
TAAATAATATTACTGTCAAATGCATGTCAGATAATAAAAATACTGTAAAAAATACAGTAGTTCACTGTATGTATTTGTTCATGTTTTATTTAGGGATAAGTCTGAAGCACACCATAAAATAATTCTAGCAATTCATACAGGGCTAGTAGTATATACAGCTGTATACAGATACACACCCAGGTATTGGATCAGTACTCGGTATCGGCCGATACCCTGAGCCCAAGTATCGGAATCGGTTTGGGGAAGGGAAAAAGGGTATCGGAAAATGTCTAATTAATAGCGCATTAGTGACGTATACTGGATTTTTCTTACAGAATAAAAGTACCCGTTACAGCGCTAAGAGCCGAACGTGTTTGTTTACAGTTGAATTATTAGCTGAATAAGTCTGAAAATTACTGTTTGTTGTTTGTGTGTGTGAATCAAAGCTTAAAATTACATTGATTTGTTGATTGTCAGAGGATTGTATTCCAGTTTTGATGTTTGCAATTGACCTATCGGTAAGTCCCGCCCCCCTTAGTTACTGTTGCTGTGTTGCCATATCTTACAATGACAGCTGTCAGTGTGAAAACCTTATCTCAAGATGGTTTTGGACACAGAATGTAGCGTATACCCCGTCCGAATGATGGCCAAACTTTACTGATGGTTTATCAAGTTTATGTCCTTTTTCACTCCAGAAAATCATCGTAAGAGCTGAACAAACAAAGCATAAGAAGTGGTGATTAACGTCTCATTCACAAACTTTCTCTCTCCGTTGCTCTCTCCGTAGCATTACCTTTAACATACACATCAAATTACACAAAAACACTCATACAACTAACAGTAAACAAACATTTACACAGAGCTTGACTTTTCGGGGGTGCAGTTAATAACTGGTAAACTTTGTATCTGCAAAACAACTCCGATAAACTGCGTGCAAGCTTTCCCTTTCACTACCCGGAGACTATAATACCCATCAAAATAGGAGTCCTATGTAGACCTTAAACATATCTGAAATTAAATTAATTTAAATTTAACCAGTTTAATATGGAGAGACACTGAAATGTAGACCTTCGTGTTTTTGACCTACACCGTTACATGACATGAGAACAGTTAGTTATTTCGGTTTGTATGTTAGCAGGGACTTTAATCGTAACTTAATGAGAGTATGACAAATAGAAAATCCAAAACCTGGAATCAGTGTCACAGTACCCCAGGCACATCGTTTTACCATTTTTGTAGCATAAACACCATCAAACCGATGAGAGCTTCGGATTTTCCAATGTTTCTCTATGGCGCTGAAACATAAAGATGTCCGAGTTCCGGTCCCAGCGCAACTGATACTCACCTGCCATTGGCTCATCTGCATTCGAGGGGAGGTGCTTATCGATAGGTCAAATTTGATTGTTACCTTGACAAATTGATTAAGACTTTGGTCTTTGCCTACAGTATTTATGTAGATTGGAGCGTGACTGGACGAATATGACCACAGAATGAACTTGCTTGCCTTAAAGGGACTTTGCTAAAAGTGCCAGCATTACTGTTAGGTGCAAAACACAAACGCAATATCTTTATAATAAGGTGAAAAAATTAAATGTGCTATAAGTATAAGATTTATTGGCGTATTACATTTGGCTGCCACACAAATTGTTTGCAGCATTCGTCAAGAGCCTCAGATTAAAGTTTCATCATATAATTCAACATAACATGTCCCCCCTGCTATCTCTAAAGAATCCTGTCCTTTATAGTTCTTTTATGGCGTTCAAAGTCTGTTGTCTGAGACTGAAACTGCACCTATCTAAGTGTGAGAGCTGGAATTTAATTATTGTCACTGTAAAAGTACATAAATCCTACCACAGCCACAGTAAACATAGATGATGAATGAGTCTGTAGGGTGAAAAATGATCAGTGAAGTGGTGCTGCCACTTTCTCACTACACCTGTGTAACCCTCCACCTGTATATCTGTCAGCACAAGAGTCTCCAGTATGTGAGCTCGGCTCTCTTCAGTCTGCTTTCAGTCATTGGCATGGACACGTCAGCCATCTCATGACAAAACACATAATGAGCCCATTCATTGTATTCACATTCACTCCAAAAAAACGTTCACTGTTGTTAGTTGCACTTAAATCATCCTTGTTCACAAAAACCCATGTAACTTCATTAACTTTAATTTACTGAGTTTTTTTATACTAAAAATGAGTATTGTCAGCTTTACTTAATAAGTGTGTGTTTGTTAACTTAACATAGCTCACACTGTAAAAAATGTAAGGCCTCTCCAATTCAAAATTTTCTAGTGACCGATCACATCTAAATTTTTCAATTGGCCTAATTGAATTTCTGTGAATTGAATTTTATCCACTGTGGCAACAGTCTGTTAACATGGGCTCAATTAGAAATAATATGTTGAGCCAATGGAAAAATGTAATTTACCAACACTGTAAAAAATTTCAGGCCTCTCCAATTAAAAAATTTCTAGTGACCGATCACATCTACATTTTTCAGTTGGCCAAATTCAATTTCTGTGAATTGATACAATTTAATTCACAGAAATTAAATTTGGCCAACTAAAAAATTTAGATGTGACCAGTCACTAGAAAATTTTAAATTGGAGAAATGTTTTACTGTGAAACTGTGAGTTTTCAATAAGGAAAAACTGAATATTCAAGAAGTCTTCTGCATAACAGGATGTCTTATGTGGTGAAGAAAATGCAGCACTGCATAGGCTAAAAACCTGCAAATAAAAAATAACATTAATGACAATCACATCTAGCAAATGACAGAACAGAAGTTACTTCATTATATAATGAGGATGAGACGAATGAATGGACGAAAGAAAATCACGAGCTTTACGTGTTTGATATTAAAAGGGCAATAACTCAAGCCCTGAAAGAGGCCGATGCAATAACGGCACCGTGTTCAATGGTCGCATGCCGCATATATCACACAAATGACTTAATTTACTTATTACCTATTATTTTAGACATATAAGACATGAGAAAAATAAAACTATTGGCTACCATTATATAATTATGTGGTAATCGAGAATACACTCATAAAACCAATGAATGCATGAACTCGTGATTATACAAAATGTCTTTTAAACTTACGGTAAACATACCGTGTCCTGAAGCAAAACTCTGGAGTATATTTCAGTGCTCAAAACTCACCAACGTCTTTTGACGATGAATATCTCTATTCTCTTGGGAATGTTTGTTTCGGTCTTCAGCACCGGCTGGTTTGGTTCTGCAGTCTGCTCGTGCTTCTGCTCCCGCGCTCCGCATTTGAAATCTCTAAGTTTTCCTCAAGCGCATTTTGCGCATGCGTATACAGTTTTTCATCCAACATGGATTTTTCCATGTTTTCACTTCGACTTCATAGATTGACTGAGCACAATTAAATATGTTCGGTAAATATATACAACTTTAATTCTGAGTGAAGACCTTAAGCTATCATTATTACAATGCATCTTTTTGCATGGGGATAATTATTTGGAAGTCATTTATTGGGCCAGTATGTAATGACCAATGTAAAAAAAAAAAAAAAAGAATTTGGAATTTTTTTTTTTTTTAAGTTTAGAGATCGACCGATATGGATTTTTTTGTGCCGATACCGATTTTTTTTTTTCATCAGCCTTAGCTGATGACTGATACGGGCTGCCAATTTTCTTGAGCCGATATTTGGAGCCGATTCTGCTTTTGCTCCATCAATTTACATCATAAAAATTACACAATGATCATGATGATAATTTAAAAAAGGAACATTTATGAAACTAAAAAAAACAATATTTAACAAATAGAAAAAACAGGTGAGGTAGAACAAGAAAAAGAGTTCAGTGGTGAAACTAAATTCTGAAAATAAATATTTAAGCATAAATAAAATAATTACACTATTGCACACAGTATCAACAAGCAAGCATCATAAAGTGCACACTGACTGTACTATACTTAAAACTTTTATACTTTTAAAACTATTTGCAACCTAGTCATTTAATGCTTAGGTGCACTTAACTTAATCTCTTGAAAAAAATATCGGCGAACGCAGCAGCCTTGTACTGAACAAGACAACGAGTGTGAGAGTGAAAGCATAAGACAAAGAGAAATGGTAAAGATGTACCACTGTCTGGGAATGCACTTTGTTCCCCGTCACACCCTTCATGCTTTAATGTTTCTTATTGAGATCTATTCGTTCCATCACACCAGCCACACCTTCAGTTTTCTTCTCCATTACATCATGAGTAATGCTGAAGCTTTCCTGAGTTTTGATGAGAAGTAGTAACATGGTATGTCTTAATAAAAATCTAAAGAAGGTGTGTGGTTTAGGATAGAAAGCCAATGGAACGTCTACACCATGAAAAACAAACGCGTGTGTGTTCAGGTTAATGAATAATGAAGGCCATTGGGTCTTCTGTGCCAGGAGTCAGAGGTAACGGGTAGCATTGAGTAGTGTGTAATTCAATCCTGCCTCACTGGACTGTCTGCATTTCTGTGTCTGTCTGTCTCTCAATAGAGAACAACAGTAGGGTTCTGGTAGTAAAAATCCCATTCAAATTCTCCCTTAGAGAGTAACGTAGGCTAGAAACATTTCAAGACACACCATCATTAGCCAGGTTTCCATCCAAGGATTTTTTTTTTGTGTAAAAACTTAGGTTTAGCGCACCAAAATGTTTGCCAATATGGCTGATGGCAATGCCAATTATCGATAATTTTTTGCAAATATCCAACCCAATCTTTTTTTGTTAACTTTAGCGTAAAAATTCTATGTCGATACTTCAAATGTTGCGAAAAAACAGTTTGGAAACACTTTTTGTTGAGAAAAGGGGCTTTAAAGCAAATAAATGTGGTGTCACATGACATAATTAGCCTATATTAGCGACTACAGCACATTAAATCTATTATATTCATATTATTAAATTGTATATTAAATTATTTTATGACTATTGGTAAGAATAAGATGCCTCTGACATCATTCAGCCTTATTTTTGTAATTTTGTCTTTTTTTTACAATCTAATAAAAGTTAATCAGAAAAATAATAGCTGCACCCATTTCTGAATATTGTATATATTGTATATAAGTATTTATCTAAATAGTCTTTATAACGAAGTAAAACTAAAAATTGCACTTGTTAGTAAAAATAATTGTGTATATATATATATATATATAGGGCCTCAATTTCAAAATATATAATAAAGTTTTGTTTCAAAATAGATGATGAAAATATTAAAAAAATCTCGCCACCTCATAAAAAATAAAAAGGGGACGTCTGTCAAGCAGAATCTGGCTTCTACTACTTGACAAATGAAAATCACAAACATGACACTTGTTAATAATTTTTTTTTATAAATGGGCTACAATATGTAGAATAATTTTTATTTCAATCAGTGGGTTGAATCCAAAAAGCTCAGCAGCAGCTCTAGACCATTTAAAAAAGTTAAATATAGGCTACACAAATAACAAGTTAAGGTTACTGCTGCATCTGTCTCTGGAAAAAAAAGAGCAGCGATTTGATGTTTTTGATCGGTTTGATGTTATTGAACTCTGAAACCAGAAAGGTTTGAATGATTTGAATAGCTACATGCGTTCTCTGCCACGTCAAACCGCGACTGGCTTGATTGCTGTTCAATGCTTACGTTAAAGATTGTTGCTATATGACCGAACATTTTACTGTACCAATCTTTTTTTTGGGGATCCAAAAATTTTGCATACAAGACAAATGAGTTGCCCTGTGTACAAACCCATGGGCTTCGTCACATTAATGCAGTTACATTGCATGCAGTCCTGTCAGACAAACTGTCCCACTTAGCCGTGATCTGATAAATATTTCCTAATTTAGTAATAGGCCTATTATTCGTGAAAATAGTAAGCAGTAAATTTCAATCATCTCATTACTCTCTGCATTTTACAAATATTTGGCACGCGAAATTTGATATAATTTGCGATATACCCAAAATGATGTATGTAAACAACATGAGGGCAGATTTTTTTTTAGGAATGATGTCATTATGCACACAATTTTTCGGTAAAAGGATAGAATTTCATAGTTTTCATGTGTCGTCACACGCTGTAAGGAACGCCCACCTGGAGGGCAAAACATTTTTACCAGGTTTGTAGTCAGTATTAATGCGGTAAGACGGTGATATTAAAATACCAAATTCAATATACACACCTTATTGATTTTCCATACTTTGTACAGGAAAGCAGATGAACACAGAATATTAGTGCAACACAAGGTTTCTCGTTAGGTGTTTTCCCCATCGAAACCCATTATAAAGAAAACGCGTTGTGTTCATATTCTTGCCTCATCTACTCGCCTGTATATAGTATGCATCATCAAAAAACTGAAACTGTGTAAACTGAATTTAATATTTTAATATCACTGTTTTAGTACATTACAGCACTTTAAGGGTGGGTTGCACTAAGGATTCTTTAGCCTGTCTTCAGTTCACCTCCGTCTGCTGCTTGATCAGCTCTATAACGGTTTTACTGCGTAATTAATCTGTGTTTAAAATGAAGTGATGCAAAAACTCGATTTAAAATAAAACCCATATCAACAAATCCTTTAAACTTTGCTTAATTTAATCCTTATTGGTGCAACTCACCCTATAGTGTTTTTCACGTTAAGCGTTTTAAAAACGTCCCGCTGTTTTCAGTGATTGAAATACTGCAGCAGGTGCTGTATATGGATCATAAGTGGCCAAAATGTGCATCTTGTTCACATATTTTTGTTTTAAGATGGAAATTTGACAGGCTTGTGCTGTAGTTCTATGGAGGTTTTGCCCTTCAAGGCTCCACGACAGCCATGTGACTGAAAACTATGAATTAGATGACAGGCTGGAGAAAACAAATCTTTTTTTACGCATATTCACTTTGTCGGTCGATGGAAACTTGGCTATTGTCTACAAGGTTGTTGAAGTCAATATGAAATCGACCCCATTTACTTTATTATTAATGGTCTTATTGTGAAGGATTCTGTGCACATTATTTAAAAAACCCTTTGTCTTCAATAGTCCTTCCTCAAAATGTAACTTGCACTGCCTCTGAAATGGCTGTTCCTGTTCAGCCCCCTCCAACCACTTGGCTTCATTCTGGAGTGTAACGCCCACTTTTCACAATCCTAACAAGTCTAAATAAAATGCAATTATATTAGAATATTGATAATGTTTAAAAAGCATTTTAGTTTAGTAAAATACATTTATATAAACAAAAAACATTTCTAGCTTTTAGGCCTGAATACAGAATGTTTTAAGATCACATATTATGAAATAAGTAAAGTAGGGCACTGCCCCCAATCCTGAACCTAGATCCTCCAATAAGAAAAGGGAATTCACCATGGTATCCTTGTTGAAGTGAAGTGCTTTTTTAGGAATGAGGAGAGGAGTGTCCGACCGTAGAGGGGAAAGAGACTACACATCAGGTTGTGCAATGGAGTATAATCCGAGGGACATCGTATTGCTTCTGTCAGGGCCGAAATGAGAGAAAAAACATGCAGGGTTGTGATGGGAAAAAGAAATACTTTATTTCGTTGTACTGTTGTGATTCAGAGCTGGTTGGTTTGTTTCAAGAGTTAGTAAAACATTTTATTAAATCATTTTTTGAAATGTCTTCGCAGAAAATGAGAGTAGAAAAATAGTTCTGGAACCCAAGAGAGTATTTGATTTTTGAGGTCACTGGACAAACACACTTTGACATTGTGCATTGTGTGATAAATTTTGACATTTTCTTCATATTCTTTTCATCTCACCTCTAGGATGACTGCTCCTGTCTCAGGTAAGAAGACCCCCGTGGACTATGGTGTACAGATTCGCTTTATAAATGACCTGCAAGACACCGGAGGGGGGGTGAGTGGGCAGCCTCGGAAAGAGGGACCCAAAAAACAGCAGGCTCGCTATGGAGTGGCAGTGAGGGTGCAGGGCATCGGTGGGCAGCCCTACGTTGTACTGAAAGAGGGAGAGAAAGGAGATTCATATGGAGTACAGCTGAGACCCCAACCACCTGCCTACAGCAGCCTGCCTAGGTAAGCTCCAAATTATTATTTTATTAAATACCACATATTGTTTTTTCCCCCCCAATATCTTTCATTTTTCATTATCTTAACCCAGTGAACCCTTTTAAAATAATTTTCTTGATAAAATGAACTTAATCATAAAGATTAATATATTAACAGCATGCCTTTTACAGCTGCATTTAGAGGATTATAGCTGGCTGATAATATAGTCAACGTTTTGAGACGATATAAGCAATCAAGCATGAGAGATTCCCTTTGCTTTTCATGAGTGTACTGTATATAATATATACAACTTCATATATAGAGCTGTGTGATAAAACAGTTTACATTAAGTCAATATAAATATTACTCCTAAGCAGTTTAACTGAGGAGGTAATTAAAAGTAGTCATGGCATAATACATATGCATAACACATACATATTTGATCATATCTTTCAGGACTCCAGACTAACTTTTGAGACCTGTAGCACCGGTGCCAGTTCTACTGGTCGTAGAACCAGTATTAATAATTACATGTTTTGTTTAAAATGCGCATATGGCGGTAGCTTGAGTTGGGATGCAGATAAAATTAGTGAGATAATTTATTTTTTATTTATTAACAGCAACATCTATAAAAATTAACATGAGTTACAACTTCATAAAAAAATATGAAGACTTCAGATTCAAAAGCCTCTAAGTCCGTCTGACGTTTTTCTTTAAAATAAGCATTTTTGTCAGGCTTCTATGTAGGCTATAGGTTTCTACCCAAGTACCGGTACTTCTGAATAGGCTGAGGCTGGGATTTAGTGGGTTTGAAGTGAAAGTATTTTATAAACGTATACTATATGCGGAGAGCATTCACTCAGTATCATCGTTATCTCATTTTTGACCAAAGTGGCTTTTAGAGGCTTTTGCATCTGAACTCTTCATATATGTAATTCATTGCTCTGCTGACGTATGTGCTGTTATTGATACAGTTGATACAGTTCCCGCATGTGCAGTGCACCGCAATAAATTAGAAACACACACACACAGGTTTGCTGATGGACGCACACTTGTTAATGCTGATGGTAAGGAATTACAGTTGAAACATCTCATAATGTACCTCAAACTGAGTAGCATCACTGAGAAAACGTCCCGCTCAAGGTTCGGGTTGAAAAACGAGTTCTTCCAATGTTTCATCGTCGATTTGGACTCGCGCTGGGATTGATTTAAAATCGATGTAATCATTACTGTCTTTACAGTGTGTACAATCGTTGAGCTTTAGGAAGCCTCAGCGCGGAGCTGGAGTTCAGTTATGGTAATGGACATTTGTTTCCGAAACGCGCGTTGTACGCGATCACAGACCAATTACAACAGACTGGGCCATCTGACCAATCAGAGCAGAGTAGGCTCGTGGAAAGGAGGGATTTAGAGAGACTGATTCATCAATCGAGCCGTTTGAGATTCATTGAACATTGTGGTGATGTGCAATGTTTATAATGAGAAAATTAAAATGTTTTTTGAAATTTGATGCATCTAAACCTTTTGTAGGAGACCTCCAAAACTAAATTAGGAAACTTTAAAATAGCATAATAGGGGCACTTTAAAATTAACCATAGGTCTTCCATAGTAGCCTATCGTTGTAAATAATCACAGGTAAAAACCCAGCACCTCACTACCATGGTAAAAAAATATATGGATTTGGATATGGAAAAAAAACAGTAGCCTAAACACGTATAGTATTTAAATACAAATGTACACAAACTGCTATAGTTTTATAACAAAAATACTGTTATTATTAGTGATGCACCGATCATGATTTTATATGGCCGATTCCGATTTTTTTTCAAGAAAACTGGCCGATACCGATTTCCGTTGTTTTTGTTTGTTTGTTTTTTTTACACAAAAGAATGAAAGTATACATGAACAAGATGTTTATTTGGTATTTAACAGGCTAAATTGGCTTTTGGCTAATGAAAACAAGTCCGCAATCTGAAATTAACGGGAAATTGAATCGGAAATTAAAAGGCTGAAAGATGAAATTTAAAGGCAACAACTGCATATTCTGCAATCCAAACAAAGATGTTACTTAAATCAGCATTTGTTTTTAAATTCAGTGTAAAGAAAAAGTCTTTACCAGTGAAATTAAATAAAACCAAAGTATATAATTGTTCCAAAATGTTAAATCAAATAATGTTTAGTGCAACGAAAAAAACTAAGATGCTACAGCAGGTGCTTTTTAAATCAAATTAAGTCAATGTAATTTTAAGGTAAAATAAAAATGATCATCCTATAGGCTACAGAACTGATAGTATTTCATTTCAAAAGTGCATGCATGTTCTTCTTTAGGCTACAAAAAGAAGTATTTCGGTTTTGTCACAAGTTAGTATGTTTCGTTCTCATCCGATCCAACACGTGAGAAGCTGAGCTGAACAAATGCTCACTATCTACGCTCGTGCAGGGCGCGGAGAGGTAAGCTCGCGCAACTTCAGCTCGCGCAGGAAAGCGGCTCTTCATTCCCTTCAGCTTATCTCGTCTCTTCCCTCAGTTCTCCGGTTTCCGTTTGTAACACACAAGTGACATGTTCGCGAATGATTGCAATATAGGCGTATGTGCACGCGGGTGCACTTCCGGAAAAATCGCCAGAAAAATAAAAAAAAAAACGATTTTTGGCTGGTCAACCGGTGCATCCCTAGTTATTTAATTACATTACTAACTAATCTTTTATGTCTACAATATAATATAACACAATTCGATATGACTCTCACATTTCTGTTAGTGTTACAGTTAGTGTTACTACAATAAATCCATGGTAAATGTTGGTTGAAAAGCCTTCTAACCGTACTGGTGTGGCACAATATTTCTCATGTTTCCATGTCAGTGTTGTTGAGAATGTCAGTGCCATTTAATCTGGCTCTAAGCTAGTTTAAATCATTGTGTCTGTTTGTGTGTTAGGAGGAGAGAGGATGGGGTAATCCAGGGTCCTTATTTCTCATCTGGAGATAACACCCCCCTGCGCCGGGCTCAGTCTCATGGCTCCCTGTTGGAGAGAGAGAACAGCAGCGAAGACTTTACAGATCAACTCCGACGGCCGCTTGGTGATGGACGCTCTGGTAGCTACGCCAACCTGGATGGAGGTGTTGGTATGGGACCAGAGAGGGAGCGGCCCAGAGAAAGGATTGAGAGAAATCAGTGGGGTGGCTCTTACCAGACAGGGCTGAATGGCACTTTGGGAAGAGGGAGAGGTGGAGGCAATCATTACACCTCATCTGAATCAATCGAAGTATCTCCACACAACCAGCACACTCGCATTCAGTCAGCTCAAAGCTCCAACCGTCAGACTCCTGCCCACAGACTCATCGACAGGTTCGATGGGGGCTCTGCTGCACAGACGGATAACACTGGGACCACCACCAGGGGGCGCTATCCCATCCTCAATGCGGACAACAGACCTGCCTCAACCTCACCATTACCGGTTTCATCTCTCGTTCCAAACACATACTCTTCACCACGGTCTTCCTCCCCTGCTTCTGCCTACAGCAGCCTGGGACGCGGTTCAGGTTCTGTCGCCAAGGTCATAGCTGTCTCTTCATCTGCTCCAGTTGATGCACATGTGAGTGATGGGTGAAATATATTGAGGCTTATTAAAAGTATGCTATATTTTTTTTATCTAGACTTTGGAACAGCCTTTGCATTTGGAAGTGCACCTCTGATTACTTAAAATGCTGTCAGGGCTTTGGAACGGTGTAATTTGAATAGGTTACAGTAAAGCAATTCATCAACCTGATACTCTGTTCTCTCTGGCATTGAATGTCATTTAGCTTAATGTAACCTGTTGGTGTCAGCAGACCAAGGCCCAATCCCAATTCTATTTTATACCCTTTTGCCTTCCCCTACACCTACCCCCTACACCTACCCGTTCCCCATGCCCCTTGAAACAGAGAGACACCACTACTACACCATTACACGTCATCATACCCCGTTTCTTTTATTAGTGTCCTGTGACATTTAACCAGTATGAACAGCAATGAAGTGCGTAGTCGGGCACGAGCACGTTTAACAAATTATTCACTCCCAACAGATTTTTGCGCTGTATTTGGACTTAATAAAACGGCGCTTATTTTCAGTTCAAAAACTTATGAGCCTTAGAGTTTCCTAAGATGATACAGAACATACAAGACTAGTGAAGCCGCTTTTCCATCGGGCCAAACTGTTCTCTTAACCGTTCTATTCTGTGCTGATCTGAACCAGCCGGTACGGATATGGTTTCGTTTTCTACTGTGGTGCTGCGATAATGTTCATACGTTATGTGTCAAGTCAGTCGTTACCTTGGTAACGCAAGAGTTTACAGACGATACGTGATGTAACTATCGACTGTGTTATGAAGGATGACAGATATATATTTTTTTAACTATTATTATGTGTTCACATCACTCAAATAGTGCGTTTAGCAAGCTACGGAGATACACAAGTGATCGATCCCGAGTGGCAACATACACACACACTCCAGCAGCATGGTAGTCGGTGGAGGGAAACTCCTCATACCCCTTCATTCGAAGTGTGGTCCTGAAAAATCTTTGTTTGAAGGGCTATCTGGCCCTTCCCCTTACCCCTACCACTCCAGCCAAAAGAGAATCGAGACACCCCTACCCCTTCACGTAAACGCGCAAAACGAATGGGTAGGGGAATGGGAAGGGCTAAGGGGTAGAAATGGATTGGGCCAAAGTGTTGCTACTCCGATGTATCAATTGTAACCCACTCCGTAGACTGTTTAAGAAATGTTACTTAATTGTTTTGCTCAAATTGTGTGTGGGTTGTGTTTGATGTTTAATAGACTGTTTTCTCCATTTAGGTAACCCCTGACCTGTTGATGGACCAGGGTCAAAGTTCAGGGTCAGAGTTCTCAACTGAAGATCAGATACAGCAAATAATCTACGATGTTCTACATCAGGGGTAAACCATTGTTCTGATGCGCAAGCAATATATACAAACTGAATGTCATTAGTAACATTTTGTTTCTCCTAATTCCTCAGGAGTACAGAGGGAGATGCTTCCATTAAGCGCAGAGTTCGAGTCATTTGTAATAAGATTCAAGGCATGAAGGTACAGTGTATCTTAGTTAATCACATTTTAAACATTACATTACTGTCCACTCTGAACATAAAACATGCCAACACATGATCACGTAACAAACCCTACATTTAAAACTAATGAATGACTTTTATTGAGGGTGCATCCACCATCAGTATGACACAACCAATTCAGCTCAAAGCTTAACATCTGTTCCCAAAACTATTTCAGATTAACTGAAGCACAATTTGTGACAAAACAAACAAAAAAGGCAAAAAAAATAAATAAAATGTGTACAGGATTCGAAATTAAATTACTTGTATCATGAAAGGCAGTTCATGAGTATTAAACCAGTGTTTGTGTAATTTGTGCAAAAGCTGTTGGCTTTTTTTAATTGAGAGATTGCTTGTTTGTTTACTCTAAAATGTACACTTTTAGTGCAATTTGAGCTGTTATTGAGACAGATCTTGACAGACAGTTTTGGATATTGCCGCCATTCCCAATTCAAGTATATAAAAGATATACTTGTATTATCTACTTAGAAAATAGCTGCACAGGGTGTAACCAAGATAACCACAGAGTCAACTGACTTTGACTAAACCCAGCTGCGAATAAATCTGCCATGTAAAAAAAATCTATCATAAACAAGTGTCAGCAGTGAGAGGTGATTTACTCTAGTGATAAAACACCCAGTCTGGCTGTGGAGGTAGGCTCAGTTGGCATTGTATTCAGTACTCAGACAGGCATTGCTAAAATGGGCATTACATTTGATGGCTTTTTAGGTGTTGGCATCTTTTGCTAAGCTGTAATGAATTGGCAGCAGATCCCACCTCACTTACAACAGCTGAGCCCATTTTAGAGTGAGAGGAGTAAGGAATGTTTTCTTCCGCCATTAGCTACACACACAACACATTTTTTTTTACTAATGGACTCAAACGTCTGCCAGTCTAATTTAATATAAATGTATAAATCCCAATAATATACCATAAGAAATTATAAATAAGCACTTAAAAAGACTGCAATACAATATCCCTGTCAGTCTTATATTTATATAATTGTATAAGTTTATGTTTGAAATGCAAAGGCACCAGAGTTGCTCTCTGAGACGAACAGTGGACCATTTAGCCCCAGTATAATTACCTGACATACAGAAAGGACCTAGACGCCTGATGGATGCGTCTGGGTTTTGCTGCCAGGAACAAGTTACCATCATGGATGAGCTTCTGAGCAACTGAGCTCAAGATAATTACGAGAATTTTAAAACTGGCACAGCGAATCAAAAAGAACTGGAAGTGACTTTAAGTAAAAACATTTTGCACAACTTTTAAACCTGCAAGCCTTGCTGAATGTTGACAGTGTTTGTTCCTTCTTATTTTATGTTAAAACAAAATAGTACTAGTAATTCTGTGTAACAATGGTCTAATAGCCTGTGATTTTATGTGGGATAAAACATCATATGTATGTATAATATTATTCAATAGTCTTTCTTGAATGCTGAGCTTTTGGGAACATTTTATAATGTAGAAATCTCAAACACTTCACTTGTGAAGTAAGGATTTTTTTAAAGCAAAGGGCTGTTTTTTAGTTAGCAATTACTTAGAATGGTGAACTTTTACACAGGATTAAACCTATTGTGTCTCAACAGGGGTAGCAAACCACTAATGACTACTGTCATCTAGATACTAGCATAGAGGTGGACTTGGATTATTGTGTCTTGGAGCGTAATGCCTTGTTTACATGAAAAACAGTTTGACGCATATGACCGTCCTGGTTAGTCCTGTTAGCCACTGACAGACAATGCATGGAGAGGGCAAAACAATGGAAACACTTGATGTCAGTTTACAATTTTCTTGCACTGTTGGGGAATTATCCTGTCCTGTCAGAGATCTTAGTAGGTATAGACAGTCTAGATATCTTTGTATACAAAATTTGTATCTGCTCATACATTTATATTCCCATGCAAGATGTTAATCTTATTTTTTTCTTATTTTGTAAAGGAATAATACAAATTTATAATTATATTATTTATAACATTCTGAATGATGTTGTATTGCAGGTCCTGCAAGCTTTGCACATTTTAATTTTTTTCCCCACAAAATCATATTGGTTATCATTTATCTACTCGGATCATATTGCGTATCATATATTTGATCACAAAAGACTGCAAGCAGCAGTCATTGATGAAACAAAATAATTATCTAGCTTAAACAGTAGAGCGTGGCACTAGCGACGCCAAGGTCATGGGTTCGATTCCCAGGGAAAGCAAGAACTGACAAAATGTTAAAAATGTGTACCTTGAATGCAATGCAAGTCACTTTGGATAAAAGCGTCTGCCAAATGCATAAATGTAAATCTTTGAGCTTTCAAAAGGGGGAAGTCATATTAGAAAAGTGATCTGTAAACTTATGAGGACAACCACAGAACCACTATCTCTTAAATTTCAGGTGAGCAAATCTGATGACTTGAAGGAGGAGCTTGAGAACTGTCTGGATGAAAATGTACAGCTGCAGGAACAGCTGGGAAGGAAGAACACAGAGCTGCACCAAACACATTCAGAGTAAGATAAACCAACATGGATATTCACACATCTGCAGTTTATGTGCAGTGCAACAGAAGGTATAGTTGTATTTGTGTGCTTATTTCTCTCTCAGGCTAACTCAGTTGCGAATGGACAGAGAGAATGCAGAGTCTCATGTTAGAGACCTGGAGGATCAGCTGGCAGGACTACAGGAGGAGCTGAGGAGAGAGACCGACAACAAGGCTCAAGCTGACACTATGCATATGGTGATCTCACACACACACACACACACACTCAACACAAATACACACATGGTGTCAATTAGACCAGGGGCGTCAATTGGGTATGACAGGGTATGGCGACTGCCATACCTTGGCTGCCTGGTCAGATCAATGCAACTAATATTTTTTATTCATTGCATTATATTACTATGTGTAACATATCATTTGTATTTTTAAAAGTAAGTAAATTAAAGCATTCTGTTTGTTATATTCGTGTCATGTGAGATAAACGCCGCTGTCTTTTTACGTGATTTTATAGCGTTAGGTATTGAAGCCAATCACAGGGATTTCTGTTGAAAATAATGACCAGTCAGAGGTGTTTAAGTTACTGATAGTAGGAATCCACTCAGTAGCTCTCAAAACTCTAAATGAGTTTATATTCAGTGCAAATTCTGCACATGCACAAATGCTCTCATTATAACAAACAAAGCGACATGCGATTAAAAAGCATCTTTTCCATGTTCATCAGAGACGCGACAATTCTATTTTAGAAACGGTTTCTATTTTTCTGCAACCTCGCAGCTGGTACAACAACACAGTATGGAAACGATAATCTCAGGTAATGTTTATGTGGTTTGTTTAAAGGTGCTGTATGTAAGATTTTCACTTTACTAAAGCATAAAAATACCATAGCATGTTTCCTAAATATCTGCAAGCATATTAAGTTCACCTACTCGTTTCTCTGAAAAACAATGCTACAGCTGGTTATTCTACTTTGAAATGTGCATTCCGTGTCTGTTTTTGTTTTGGTCTGTGCGAAACCGCATGCCGCCAGTTTACCCAATAGTATTTCGACACCACAGGTTGCCAGTTGGCGGAAAACACAGCATATTGCAGCAGCCATGGAAGCCAGCAAACAAACTTGGTCAGAGATCGCAGATTCTACCCGTCCTAAAAAGCATCGGCACCCATCTAAATATCTCTATGAACAAGAGCATATTTAAAAGCTGATAAATCAACTCATCAATGTACAGTGTGGCTTTCATAGTCAATTGCGCTCGCTCCTGTTGCGTGTCCACAAGTTGGCATCCCGCGTGAGCATTGAGTCTGAGAAGAAGGGGGCGGGGGAAACCACGATCGCCAATATTTAAAATTTAGCCTGCAGTAGCCTATTTACATTTATAGTACCCAATCCTACATAACGCATCTTTAAAGGGTTACTTCAGCGATTTAGCATTAAGCTTTGTGTCAGTAGAAACCCGGTAGTATATTCAAATTATGGTTCTTTCCCCCCTCATATCCCCCTGAGACGAGAGAATTATGCATTTTATGACGCAAATATCGTCATTTTGCTGCATCTGAGGATTTTTTGGCCAGAGGCTAGAGACTACAGGAGCTAGTTCCGCATGTTATCAACCCGCCCACAGGGGTGGGATCTCACTCACAGAATGTAAATGTGCACGGCCGCTCGGCTCAGGCATTAATAACAGAGCTGTGCGGAGCAAAGTGAGTGTTTCAACTTTTCAATTAATTCCTATGAAATTTTAGCTTCCACATGCATGATCTGAAAACGCGCCAAACTGGACACGCGCCGAGAATGACTGCTGCGCTTACCTCAACTCTGCTCAGCTCTTCGCTCTCGTGATGAATGAAATCTGACTCCTGCGTCTGTGTCGTGACTTTCGTTTGGCTCACTCAGACTTTATTGAAAAGACACGTTCAGTTTTTAATTGTAGTGTCTATTCTCTAACTGAACTAAATGATTGTATTAGTATGAAAATCAAAATGACGGTGGGGGTTGTGTCTTGGTGGGCAAGTGATAACCAGTAGCCGTGACTTTGGGAGTGGCCTCGTAGGGCAGCGAAGCAAGTGCATTCTGGGAGTTGTTGTCTTTCATCCACACAGTATTTATTTTTGTCTCATCTTTTCTCAGTTTAGAATGCACCAAATTCAAAAATAATTTCACATTTCTACTACATAAATGACCCAGTTTAAATGGACATTCACCTTCCAGCGCTGAAGTACCCCTTTAATGTCAAAAGCGTGTAATATGACTTGTAATATGAATATAATTTAATGCTCACATCTTTGTGGCTGTACTAAAAGCAACAATGGATAATTCACCTCAAATCTTGAAATTAAACAAATGGAAGTAAAAACATTCAAACTGTGAACAAACAAGTGTATTCTATGACAAAGATTGTTTTAGTAACTCAGTATGTATTCACCAAAAATGGTGTAATATTTGTGAAGTTGATTATGTACTTTCCTTGCGAGTGCCGTCATAATTAATCTCTGGTGCCGTGCGCTTGCCATGAGAGCCTGCCCACATGCTGTTCTGATTGGCTGTGGTTTTTTGATTGATTAACTTTTAGTTTTACGAATGAGGACCATCTTTGTAGGATGAACAAAACATTTTTTTGTAATCATATTAAAAATAACATTTAAATTGACTTTTGAGCTTTTGAAGTGCTGGAAAAATTTGTGTGAGAAAGTGGGACTGTCATGTTGAGGGAATAAGATTGGATGATGTCATCAGGGTCTGCCATACCTTGGCTTTTGGTGAATTGACGCCACTGCCCCAGACTAAGATTAAAATGGTCTGTGACTTTTATTTGAATGAAACCTGTGAAAACCCTTACAAATGTTCCATTCACACGTAATGTACACACTTGGCTGCTGACAAAAATTACAAGGTACTAGTAGTAAAATGATGTCCCTATGCTGGTATTGGAATTATTTTTAAAAAAAAGTTGTGATTTGTGTGAACAGGAGTTGATGGCAGTGAGAGCTGATTTGGCTGAAGCTGCAGCGCTGCGTCAGAAGCAGGAGGACATTCTGAGGCAGAGAGAGAGGGAGCTGACTGCTCTAAAGGGGGCACTGAAAGATGAGGTCTCCACACATGACAAGGAAATAGAAACTCTCAGAGAGCAGTACAACCAAGACATGGAGCGACTACGAGCGAGCATGGAGCAAGTTTCACAGGTACACATCCAAGAGTCTTTAAAATGTACAGGAAATTACAGTCACTCAAGAAAGAACCCTGGTGAACACCTACAATAAAAAAATATAATGAGCAATGTTGAAACTTGAGTATTTTGTGTTGGAATCATGGTTCACATATGTACAACAATATCTCTGTGCTTTAGTCTCAGGCAACTATTGAAGCTGAGCGTCACCGTGTGAACTCTACGCTAAGGTCTCTTCAGCAGCAATTGGAGGAGAGCAGAGATGAGGGAAACCATTGGAGAGAGCAGTTCCAGTCCAGCAGAGAAGAACTACGTAACACCAAACAAGAGTGAGTCACACTTGCACTGGTTAGTTTTTTGGTATAGTTCAGTTAGTTTTGCATTATGCTTTTGTTAATATGTTTATGTCTCTCCTTTTTCATTGTACGCATTTTGTCGGTGCAGTGGACAACGGGTTCAACCTAAAGCAGAGTGAGATGCACTCTCAGAATAGCTGAGACAAAATTGTAGATTTATTTGTAGAGATGAGATTGCAACTATTAGTAATTTGTAAGTCTGCTTTGTAGAGTCTTTGTAGAGTCTCCCGCAACCGTGATTTCAAACAAATGATTTAATTATAAATGTAATAAATGCTTTTGTGTGAAATTTTTCAAATGTACCAAATCACAATTCTAAAACATTAAATCCTTACTAAATTCAGAGGAACTAGCTTTTATATAATCATAACATATTATGATTTTTATATATATCTGCTATACAATGTAATTCTTATTTCCCTGTTACATTAGATAATCACCAGTTCATCATCACAAATACTGAAATATTTGGAAATAAAGGGCCAGATTTACTAACAGCTTGCGCCAGCGCAAACCCTCTTTTGGCGTTCAAAAACTACTGTCAGGATTTACTAAAGACGCGCAGTGATAAATTAGCGCTGAATTTATGGGAGAAGAATATTTAACCCTCTGGTGCTCTTCGTCATTTCTGACTGGAAAATGTTCTGTTTTGAAATTTTAAAAATGACCGCTTCATCGGAATGATATGAAACTTGGTGACTTTTCTAGCATTAGGTATGTTTACACACCAAAAAATTGGGGTCATGATTCGAGCATGCTAGTTGGTCGTAAAAAAAAATAGTAGCGTTCATTGTCTTCTGTCATAAATGACCGACTATAGGAAATGATTGGGAAATCGGCAAAAACACAAAAATTCTCTGAATATTTGTGTGTACAATCTACAAATCGGCCACAATGCTGAAAAAAAGTACACAGCAGTAAAGGGGTGACACTCTAAAACATCAAGAGTGTGATATTGACACATCCACTCACACACGCACACTTATACACACACACACACACACACACACACACACACACACACACACACACACACACACACACACACACACACACACACACACACACACACACACACACACACACACACACACACACACACACACACACACACACCTATGAAAAACTGAACATATGAACCACATTTTGAATTTTTTAAAATCTTCATCAGAATGATATGAAACTTGGTGACTTTTCTAGCATTAGGTATGTAAACACACAAAAAAATTGAGGGCATGATTCGAGCATGCTAAGTGGTCGTAAAAAAAATACTCCCACTCGTGCTCTTCGGTCAAAAATGACCACCATAGGAAATTAATGGGAAATCTGCAAAAACACAAATTCACAGAAAAAAATCTATATTTCTAACAACAACAAAAAAATCTAAAACTTTATAATAAATAGTCTTTGAGATTTTTTTAAATATATTCAAATCCATCAACAACAACAACAAAAAATCATTAAATGTGTAATGTGTTCAAAAGAGAACTAGGGAATTCTCAAGCTTCTCCATAGAGACCTCTAGTGATTACACCTATGGTTGCCTGATTTCTTAAATAATTCCAAAAGAGGGCGCTAATCTGCCTTAAAAAAATTAATTTTGAACGCCTAGTCTCTATTTTAACCTGAAAATACTGCAATAAAAATTAAAAAAAATGATTTAAAAAAATTGTTTGCATAATTTTCAATGGCAAAAATAGACCATAATTATTGCATAAATATTAAAAAATACCATAAAATCATCTCAAAATACAAAATTAAAAAGAAAAAATATTATTAAAGAAAAATTAATTGCATTGGTTTTACTGGGGTGGAGGAAGTAAAATGTTTAGGTGTCCGGTCACTTATGACCGGGAAGACAACCAATGCAACCCCTAAACGAAGAGCATCAGAGGGTTAAATGAATCAAGCAAGGTGATTTACAAAGGTTTGCACTCGTAAATGTATTGTTTGTGCCATTATTTGTTTAATTTAAACAAAACACTAATGGGTTGATTGCGTTGGTCATTTTGGAAATGATCCAGCTGCATCTGTGTGCTTTAATTTGTGCGTCGTCAGTAGATCACGGGTAGAACTGACCACTCCCATTGGGACTTTTGGAATTCACTCTAATTTGCCCTTTTTAGTAAATCTGGCCCAAAATACTGCTACTTTTTTTTAAAAATAATTATTCACAATACTATAATTTCTCCATCTCTAAATGGTTTGCCTGTAACAGAGCAAGATGGAACCATTAATTGAGACTGAGTCTAATAAAATGTGCACATAGGGATCATTACTTTTATCATTTTTAATCACATTATGGTGGATCTTGACACTAAATCAATAGTTTGTCCACCTAAATTAACATCATCAGGAAATATAAGGAGCTCTGTCATTTTAACCTGCTATACACAGCAGAATATGTACATATTTGTTATTAATCACTTAGGTCATCTTTTGTTGTGTTTTGTATATTTTTTAAATATATTTTTATACTATGTAAATGTTAGGTTACTCCAGTCTCGTCTGGAGAAAGAGGAGTTTGAGGAGGAGCTGAAAGATCTGCAGGAGAAAGTCAGCACAATGAAACAGCAGATACCAGATCCCAAACAGACACAGACAGTCAGCCAGGTACATACAGTACACTCTCATCTGCTTATGAATGTTCAATGAATAAATGTTCTCACATTAAGACTTAAAGTGCTCATTGTATTTTCATAGGAACTTGAGCGTGGTCGTGCTGACCTGCAGAAGGCCAAAACAGATATGGATAAATTAAAAACAGATCTTGACAAGAAGACAATGGAAATCGTGTTATTAAAGAAGAGCAAACAGGAGCTTGAAGCAGAGCAGAAATATGAAATTGACAGGATGAAGGACCAGTCACGGAGAGATAAGGAAGAGCTCACAAAAGCTCATGAGAGGGCCAAACAGGTACAGTATGGCTATAATTATTATGACATAAACACAGTTCTCTTCCCTTTGTGTTTTATATATGATTTTTATAAACCTCCGGCAGCTAGCTGAACCCTCATTGGTGGAGGCCTTGCGCAAGGAGTTGAGTGACATACAAGAGGAAGTGGGCCGACTGCGCAGCCAGCTGCTCTCAGCTGAAGAAGAGCTGCAGACAGAGAGAGACAAACTCAGCTCTGCTCAAACCCGAGCAAACAATCTGACACATGAGCACAAGGAACTTGAGGAAAGCAACACGCGTATGAAGGAGAGGCTCACACGCCTTGAGGTTAGGACACACATTAACATAGGGGGGAAAAAAGTGTTAGGTTAGATGTAGCCTATGTTTTGGCCTTCCATCCACGCTGAGACTAGCTTTTTTAAGACACTCTCCCAAGTTTATAAATTTGGCGTTTGTTTATGATGCATGTTTAGTCGTGACGCATATTGTATCTGTCTGCTATATGCTATTCAATTTCACAGTTTTGCTAAAGATAAATGTTATTTGGTACACTCTTTATATTACATTCCTGCAAAGATGACACAACATTTACTCTCAGTTGCTATCCTCTGTCCTGGATGTTTACCAGTAAGTGTTAAGATATTTTGCTGATAAATGGATATTGCCAGAAGAATAGTATAATAACTTTATTATGTCTGGTCTCTCTGTATCATCTCAGTGAGCTTTTATGTTTTACACATGCAGTAAGGTGAATGTTTTCTGATGTTCAACTTTTCAGTATGGGTGAGAAACATGAGGAAAACACTAATATGGACTGAGAGTGTTTTGAAATAAAACACAACATTTTCAAATGTATCAGCATTAATGTAGACACATAGTTATATAATGGTACAGTTTATTTTCCCTCTCATTTAGAATATAACAATCTGTTTTCATCAGTTAATGGTTAAACTCGCACAGTTATTGTGTTTTCATGATCCTATCTGACACTTCCGAAATCCCTAGTTGATGTCATGCATTCAAACACACACATTACTCCTTCTGCTCATCTGTTTTGCTCTCTTTTTCTCTGACGTGTTTAAATGTCTGTGTCTGTAGTCTCAGCTGCAGGAGCGCACGTCTCAGAGTATTGAGGCCGAGCAGGAGCAACAGGAGGAGACCAGGAGACTGAGGCAGCAGCTGGAGGAGTCCAGGCGCGAGAACTCCAGACTGGGCCTGGAGAGGGACGAGCTGGCTCGTAATCTGGAAGAGAAGGAGAAGGACAGAGACTCAGTCCGCAAGGAGAACACGCAGCTCGATGACCAGAGGAGGCAGCAGGAAAGAGCGCTAGACAAACTCAATAAAGAGGTATGTGCTCTTGTGTCATTTTTCATTGTTATTATTCGTTTTTTTCTAATCTCCCCCTTTTGCTTCCTCCTGCCCCTTTCCCTCCCTTTTTTTGTTAGATGGAACGCTTGTCTGCAGCATCCTGTGAGGAGGTGCGGCTCCTGCAGGCTCAGCTGGATGAGCAAAGAGAGAAGTGGAGGAAAGAGCAGCAGGACTCGCATAAAAGCACCAAAGAGAAGCTCAGTGAGCTGGAGAGAGCGCAGAGCACCATTCAGTCCCTACAGGAGGAGGTGCCACACTGATTAATTTGCTTGACCAAATTCAAAAGTAAGAATATTTGTATGAGGCCAGTCAACAATTTGTGGTGATTCCATTTTGTTTGTTTTTAGTTGGCCCGTCAAAAGAAGGAGCTGTTCTCAAGTTATGAGGATCGAGACAATGCTTTATTAGATAAAGAGCTGCTCACCAATCGCCTCAAGCATCTGGAGAGTGAGATGGAGACTCAGCGTACCACACAAAACGACCGTTCACGAGAGATCCGCAGCTTGGAGGTGTGTGTTTCACCTTCACATTTCCACATCTGGTGTCTTAGAGATCATAATGTGGTGGTGTAACTCTCTCTTCACTGTATGTTATGTTTGTCTCCACCTGCAGGACAAAATCAAGCATTTGGAACTTGAGTTGGATGAGGAGAAGAACAGTGCGGAGATGTTGACAGAAAGAATCACCAGGAGCCGAGATCAGGTATGCATACACTGTTATCATTGGTGGACATCAGGGACTTAGCCCATAAGTGCCATATTATAACACAGAACTACTGTATTAGTGTAAATTATTCATAAAGTATGAGCTAAAAATTAAGAAAAATTTTGTTAAATGCTTTAATGTAAATGGTGGGCTGTGTGTAGATTGAACAGCTCCGTGCAGAGCTCATGCAAGAACGATCCTCCAAACAAGACCTGGAGCTGGACAAGAATGCTCTGGAGAGACAGGTATGCTTCATGACCATCCAACAGTATGGTAGATTTATCTGTCATAGTGTATGCTGCTTTATCTTTGACTGAGTTTCTGTGGTAATAAGTGTGATAAGACAAGTGTAGAAAAAAATTGGCCACAGGATTTAATCTAGTCTGGATCTCTTTCAGATAAAGGAGTATAAGTCCCGTTTAACTGAGATGGAGGGCCAGTCACGTTCCTCCACTGGTGTGTCTCAGCTGGAGAGCAAAATCCAGGAACTCGAAGAGCGACTGCGCACAGAGGAGAGGTAAACAAAGGACCTAATGAACTGAAGTTCTAAAACCACTACCATGAAGTGGCAGAAACAATTACATTACCCACAAAGCACTGCAGAATGCTTGAGAAAAGCACTCCTCTTTAATCAATTTAGGCTGCTAGAAAATACACAGACTGCAGATATTGCAGTTCTTAAAAGGGGGAGGGGGTAACACACAGTTTCAGCCAGTCTCATGTTAAACTTGAGTACCTATAGAGTAGTATTGCATCCTTCATATCTCCAAAGAGACTTAAGTTTTATCATATTTATAAAAGACAAATACGCTGTACCGATTTTTTTCAGAAAACAGCCGAACTCGTGGTGGAGTGAAGTGGGCGGACCTAAAGAGAGCACACACTCTCACACGCACACACACACGATCCCTCCCTGGATAACTTTCGATTCACTATACATTCGTGTTGTTTACATTATATGCACTTGCGCGCTGATTGCCAAAAAAACGCAGACATTTGATGCAGTTTCGCTCACCGGTTTCCACTCATGACCGGGAAAAAACAAACACACTTGCAGAAACTGCATCCACTGTTTAACCCTGGGTTATTTGGGAATCTTAACAAGGTTATCTTTCCCTCACAACCAGAAACACACTTCTTTAGTGACATTGTTGATTTTGTGGTCTAAAAACAAAATGACAAAATTGAAATTGACATGTTTGAAATTTTGGCCATGTTTAGCATGAGAATCAAACTCTTTAACAGTGTAAATAAGTCAGAATGCATGAAATAGCATTAGACCCCCCCACCCCTTTTAAAGTGGTTCATGAGAATTTCTTCTTTAATTAATTTAATTCGAAATGACATTGGGGGAATGGTAATGAGGTTAATTTGCTACTTGATGAGATTTTAATTTTCCCTACCAATATTTTTACTGGCATCACTACAAAAAAAGTTTTAACATTAAAAAGTTACATTTTAAAGTTTTATTTACAAAAAAAATTAACATCAAAACATCCCCTGAAGAATAAGCATAAGAAAACATTCCATATACTACAGATTCAGCACATCCTGAGGTACAAGCACATAGTTGTTGTTTTTTTTTTTTCATTCAGAGAGAAGACCTCTGTACTATCCTCTCAGCGACGGTTGGAGAGGAAACTAAAGGAGCTGAACATCACCCTGGATGAGGAGAGACAGCAGCACACAGAGCAGAGAGACCAGGTGAATCATACACATGTTACATTTTACACATATAGAGCAGTGTGTATTCTACAACATGTGATGATCTGTGTATTTGCTTGTTAGACCTGTGGAGTGTTTCTGTGTTTAATGCATGTGTGGTCCTGCAGCTGACTCTGCGTGTGAAGGCTCTGAAGCGGCAGGTGGATGAGGGAGAGGCAGAGGCAGAGCGGCTGGAGGGATTGAGGAGGAAGGCCATCAGAGACATGGAGGAGCAGCAGGAACAGAAGGATGCGCTGCAGTCCAGAGTCACTGTGCTAGAGACTGAACTCAAGTAAGTGTGTCTGACTGAGCATGTAAGGTCATTTTTTTTATATACAGTTCTTGTGGGTGGTTTTCAGCTGCAGAGAAAACCGTTTCAAACAAAGATCACAGCAGAACCATAGTGCATCTGATGTAACTGGCATGAAGTTCGATATTTGCCAAGTTACATACGATATTGGTGTAGCGTCTTAGGGTTACATATATAATTAAATCAAAAATTAGCTCATTAGGGAATTATGGGCATTAATATTTAGTTACCATGATCGATTACGAAGGGCTGTGATCATATCATAAATCTCTAAAATTACCCAAAGGGTGAATACCCAGCCTAAATATTTGAACAAAATAATATACGCAGTTAACAACAATGAATTGCGATTAACTACGAATATATATACCTCAAACCAGGAGGCTAGAATAACCTTTTAAGAATTAATTCAGAATGGGTCTGTTCGTTTAACGAACCAACACAATCTTCATCAGCTCTCGCAAGGTCTCAAACTTTCTTATCTAATCTTCAGAAAGATTATCCTTCTGCCACGAAGGGTAACTTTCCGAACTAGATTTTAATTTACGTATTCAATAATACTACGTGTAGGCTTGTAGCAAGATCTTAAACATTAAAGTGACTCGTGTTTTGTGAGCAGAAACAATGACAATTAAACATGGATAAACTGGTTTAATGACTAATGCTAGGATTACATACGACTACAATCAAGAATACATGTATATACAGAATAACAAAAGTAACGAAAGAGAACGAAGAGGATGGAAATAGAGGGAGGACAGAGTAATGGCAATTTCACAGACAAATAACCACAGAGAGCCAGCAACGAATATCGCCTGAAAACAGGGGCACAAATCTTTTAACGCATAGCTCGATAAAATATACTTGCATGGGGTTTTGTGTTGAATTAAGCAAGATGAGTGCGTTGGAGTTTCTCAGAGTTTCCGTGCGCTGAAGCTCTCTCTCCGTTAGGTCCTTTGGTCGGTCCGCGGGAAATTTAAAGGTTAGAGCGCGTGTCTTTGCCGAGAAGGAAAGAAAGAAAAAGAAGTTTGTCTCGTCGGAGTCCTTGCAAGTTGACTGAGCAAAAATGTGTTGCCGTTTCTGTCCATTAACCTATGCCCATTTTCCCGGAGACGACCAATCGTTGGTGTGAATTTCAGGCGGGAGAGACTTTCTTTGTTCGGACTTTATTACTCAATGGAATGTTCTTGCTGGAAGCCAGAACTAGTAAAGTTTCACTCCAAAAGGACTAAACATACTAGCGGTACAACTCATAATCATATACTTCGTACCATTGACTAAGACAAAGAAAAAGGAACCTTTAGACATCAAACATGCCTTGGTTTAAAGACATAAAGGCAGTGCATCTTCTATACAGAGCAATTTTGAGCGTTTAAGATAGCTCTTACATCACGCAAACATAAGAAATATGGGGAGCATGCATATACTTAAGAAATCATCATGTATGTAATTTCTGGGATAGTTTAATTAAAGGCTAAATAGAGAGGAATGCTTGTGTGTGTGTGTGTTAGGGTCATCCCCCGGCCGTTCTAGACTGAAGGGTGAGGTAGGTGTCCTGGCTGATTAGAATCTGATTGAAGCTCACAAAGGGCCATCATAGTATCTTCTGGTCACACTCTAGCTGGTCATTAACCAGTCGGTGGTGCAATTTGACTCAGACTTGTTGGAGCCATTGGAGCAGGGATTTAATTTATATGCAGAGCTGTTTGGAGGAAAGCATCTCTGATGTTTCTCCAAACGACTCACCACTTTGATCCCATGAGAGAGACACTCCAGACGCTACATTGGTATATACGTTTCTAACTTCAATAGCATTTGAAGAGAATTACTTAGTCATAAAACCAACTGTAAAGTGTTCATCTAGGTGTCAGATATGATGTACACCTTTTAGATTTTTGATATTTAATAAAATAAACTGTCAAATCACATGAAAATATGGATACGTTTTTCACTAGGCTACTGTACGGGCTCATACACAAAATATGCTAGATTTAAATAGGCCTATATAATAGCTGGTAGAACACTGATGAGAATATTGCTTGAGAATAAATTATATTTACATCAAAAAAATCAGACAAGCAAATGTTAGTTTCTCTGTCTAGATTAAGGAGCTTTACACGCAAACCTTATCAGAGCTAAATAGGCCTATTTGATAACCTGTCATGTTATACATTTCATGTAGACTTGATTTGGTGTCAGACTTACATTTACATATTGCCAACAACAAAATTTTGGCCAGTAAAAATGCTGAGAAGTCTCGTATGCTCACCAAGGCTGCATTTATTTTATTAAAAATACAGTAATATTGTGAAATATTATTAAGATGCAAAATAACTGTTTTCAATTTGAATATATTTTAAAATGTAATTAATTTCTGTGATGCAAAGCTGAATTTTCAGCATCACTACTCCAGTCTTCAAAAATTAAAAACCTAAAAATACTTCTTAGAAAACCTAATATATAATAATTACACAAAAATTTACATTTATTTAAAACTGATTGTCAGAACGTTGCTGTCAAATTGCCTTATTTCATCCTCAGGAGGAAGATCCAGCAGGCCCGACAATCAGCTCTGGAGTCTTCAGTGCTCAGCTCTGAGGATGATGATGATGATGGATTGTATGATCATTCCAGCATAACCTCCATCCTCACTGAGAGCAATTTGCAGACCAGTTCCTGCTGAAGCTGAGAGAGGAATCTGTGGAATGGGGTGTGAATGGGAGCTGCCCATTGATGCAATACATACAATGAAAAGGATTGGCGCTTTATTTGTGGACACACAGTAACTTCAGTCCTGCTCTATAATAGATACTGAAACTCAATTCTTCTGGTTTCCACCCTTGAGCATTAACTGCTGCGCCACATCAACCCCAATTATAAATCATATTGTACTATCTGGGGTTAAACTCTTTTCTGTTCATAAAACTGGACATCTTTTCACAGATTTTGAGACACCTGACATTTGATCTGTATGTGAGTCTAATAGATTTCAGGCATAGCTTTATTCATCTAGACCTCAGTTCCACCTTAGAGACCCTTTTGAAAGAAAAGCCTTAATGAGCCCTTTAAGTTTAGTGTAAAACGGGCCTTTAGAGGAGATCAGTTCAGAGTTTAAGCCATTTAGAAACTGAATTGAGACAATTTGACTTTCTTTTTTTCTTTTTTTTACTTGAAGTAATTAGAAAGCTTACTTTTGTATAACATGAATGAATACATATAGATGGAAGGAAACATGGTTGAATTTTGTTTTAAGGGCCCAGAGACCAATCATGAGCACTGATGATTTAATTAGGTGTATGTTAAGAGAGACTGATGGGAGATGAAAGATATTTAACGGTTAGTCCACCCAAAAATGAAAACAATGTAATTTATTACTCCCCCCTCACACCCGTAAGACCTCTGTTCATCTTCAGAACACAAAATAAGATATTTTTGTTGAAATCCTCTCATATCCATTAATGTACTAAAAAATATATTTAAATCAGTCCATGTGAGTACAGTGGTTCAATATTAATTTTATAAAGCACTGAGAATATTTTTGGTGCGCCAAAAAAACCTAAATAACGACTTGCATATTGATGACCAATTTCAAAACACTGCTTCATGAAGCTTGCGAGCGTTATATATCAGTGTATCGAATCAGCGGTTCGGATTGCCAAAGTCACTTGATTTCAGCAGTTTGGCGGTTTGACACGCGATTCGAATCATGATTCATAACGCTCCGAAGCTTCATGAAGCAGTGTTTTGAAATCTGCCATCACTATGCAAGTCGTTATTTTGTTGGTTTTTTTGGCGCACCAAAAATATTCTCATCACTTTATAATATTAATATTGAACCACTGTACTCACATGAACTTTGAACTCACATGTTTTTATTACATTAATGGATCTTGAGAGAGGAAATTTCATTGCTGGCTATGCAGGCCTCACTGAGCCATCGGATTTCAACAAAAATATCTTAATTTGTGTTCCGAAGATGAACGGAGGTCTTACGGCTATGAAACGGCATGAGGGTGAGGAATAAATTACATTATTTTCATTTTTGGGTGAACTAACCCTTTAATATTAGTAGAAGGGGAAAGGAACACATCAGCAAACATTTTTCCAAAAAATGCTAGTTAGCAAAGAGTAGTCATGTGATTATGCATAAAAAGTAAGTGTTTGTAATTTATAGTGTAGTATAGCATAAGCAACACAAATAACAATGCAGTTAATAGTCCAAAATATGTATCTAAAAATTATGCGTGTTTCTGTTTGACAATTCTTACATGTGAGAAACTATGTTTAGTATAAAAAAACGTGTAATATGTCTCTGCTTAGCCTCCAGCTCTTTATAATATACTTATTATTTTTTATGTTTACAGAATGGAAATAGGCAAAGTTCTATAGGTACGAGTGAATCTGCACTACACAGATGCATCACTGATGCTAAAATACGGTTTATAATCACAATAAAGTTTTATTTACATTTCATTTACCAACATTTCTGTACAAATAATGAACTTAAAGAATGAGCTTCAAGTTCAATACCGACTTACCTGTAGCAAATGTCATTTAGCGTTATGAAAGCAGAGCCTTCTTAAATCAGTTGTACTGTGAAATTATTTTGTCTACTAAAGCACAACAAGTGTTTCTATTTCCACCAAAATTGTTAATTGTTCACTGACAGGCTAAAAAAAAATCAGTGTTTGTTCCATCATGCCTGATGGAAAAACAATGACATTTGATTAATTTAGTTTGTTCTTTGTTTACCAGCACATGATATAATGTTGTTAACTTCAATGTTGTTAACTTCATGAAGCAGATTTATATAACTGAATAACTAATATTTCCTACCATTCATACAGTAGTTGTCCTATAATCCTGTTGTGGACACATAATCTGGCATTTCTTGATACCAGGCTGCCTTTTCTTATCTATATCTACTGTACTTTATCTATGCACACCACATCAGATTCACGTCAATGGAAAACCACTACAATGCCTTGTATATCTTATAATTATTTTTTGTTATTGTTCTTTTTCCAAAGTAAATGAGAATTGATTTATGTACATGTACATGTATTTTGTATTTATTTGTAATAGAATTTGCATCAAGCACTGATCAAATCAAAGGTTTTTATTTTTCTGGAAGCAAAACCTTTATCAAAAATAAATTCACTACTTTAATAGTTCCCCTCTATTGTCGTCTTTTTAATGGTGTGCTTATTATTATTGCAGTTGTACTTGTATTTTGTACATACTGTAGCTGATGCATGTCATAGATACAATGGGGAGAACAAGTATTTGATACACTGCCGATTTTGCAGGTTTGCCCACTTACAAAGCATGTAGAAGTCATAGGTATCAGTCAATTTTTATCATAGGTACTCTTCAACTGTGAGTGACGGAATCTAAAACAAAAATCCATAAAATCACATTGTATGATTTTAAAGTAATTAATTGGCATTTTATTGCATGACATTAGTTTTTTGATACATCAGAAAAGCAGAACTTAATATTTGGTACAGAAACCTCTGCTTGCAATTACAGAGATCATACGTTTCCTGTAGTGCTTGACCAGGTTTGCACACACTGCAGCAGGGATTTTGGCCCACTCCTCCATACAGACCTTCTCCAGATCCTTCAGGTTTCGGGGCTGTCGCTGAGCAATATGGACTTTCAGCTCCCTCCAAAGATTTTCTATTGGGTCCAGGTCTGGACTGGCTAGGCCACTCCTGGACCTTCAGATGCTTCTTACGAAGCCACTCCTTAGTTGCCCTGGCTGTGTGTTTCGGGTCGTTGTCATACTGGAAGACCCAGCCACGACCCATCTTCAATGCTCTTAACTGAGGGAAGGAGGTTGTTGGCCAAGATCTCGCGATACATGGCCCCATCCATCCTCCCCTCAATACGGTGCAGTCGTCCTGTCCCATTTGCAGAAAAGCATCCCCAAAGAATGATGTTTCCACCTCCATGCTTCACGGTTGGGATGGTGTTCTTGGGGTTGTACTCATCCTTCTTCTTCCTCCAAACACGGCGAGTGGAGTTTAGACCAAAAATCTCTATTTTTGTCTCATGAGACCACATGACAGTCTCCCATTCCTCCTCTGGATCATCCAGATGGTCATTGGCAAACTTCAGACGGGACTGGACATGCGCTGGCTTGAGCAGGGGGACCTTGCGTGCACTGCAGGATTTTAATCCATGATGGTGTAGTGTGTTACAAATGGTTTTCTTTGAGACTGTGGTTCGGGTCATTGACCAGCTCCTCATTATTTAAAAATAATACAATGTGATTTTCTGGATTTTTAGATTCCGTCTCTCACAGTTGAAGTGTCCCTATGATCAAAAGTACAGACCTCTACATGCTTTGTAAGTAGGAAAACCTGCAAAATCGAGTGGTGTATCAAATACTTGTTCTCCACTGTATAATTGAGCTTCAGATACTGGATCTTCAAAATGTCACGTCCCTATCCACCTTATTTTTAACTTAAGAAGGGGCGAACAGTACTTGGGCAGCGACTGATGACGTTTCACAAGTCCACGAGAACATAAGTACAGACAAGAATGCATATTGAGAAACAGCCTAGAGGAGGTCAATTTTCAGGTTTCAGTATTTTTTTTAACTAAACTTTGTTTACAGATGATTCTCAACAGTTATCTAATTTGCATATTAATGTGTTCTTGGAGAAACATGTTATGAAAAAAGAATGGGAGTAATAGTTGGCAAATTTTCATAATGATATCTAATATTTTATAGAAACAATGATATGCAATTTCTTTCCCTATTCACTTGTTGTGCCTCCCAAAATGCCTGATAAACATGATTAAAGTCCCAGTGTTCTCTTTTGTCCTCTTATGAAATCAATGCCCTGTTTTGTAACAGTCATATTTTGATTAGAAACCCCATTACATTTTCCTGAGATGTTGATTTATAACAAACTATTTTAAAATCAGATTTAAATGATAATTACAAAAATATTATATTTCCATAAGAGTGCTAAATGTGATCATTCAGTCATTTTTAAAGACCAAGCAGAAATTGTTGTCCTGTTGAAACCTCAAAACAAATGGTATCTCTGAAAATCCCTGAATGTACTCTTTACAGGACATCCAGACTTAAAACTGTGACATGCATGGTGTCAGAGAAATTCGCTGAAATATAATGTCCTTGTACGAGAACAGTGGCACCCAGGAGGCCATATCTGCTAAATATTACTCCTTCAAACCTCAATGACCCCCAGAGAGGGATATATCTCCTGAAAGCTGTGGTCTGAGACCCTGGCTCTTTAACGTATGACCGCCTCACCGGCAGACTGAAAAGGCCAGAGTGTGAGATCAGAGCATCAAGAAGAAAGATTTTCTCCTTCTCCTTATCACAGATCACTTCTTATCTCCATGGTGACTATAGCTACCATTGGACGGCGGATGCAATGGCTGTGTGCTGTGTGTACGGATGGTTAAATCTGTGGCTTACGCAGCTTTTTTTTTGTTGACTGCCCCAGGAAATAAAACCACTCCGTATATGGGCCTGGAATCCCTGCAACACCTGTGTCTCAACACCATCCTCGGAGGGAGAGGGAGAGGGAGAGGGAGAGGGAGAGGGAGAGGGAGAGGGAGAGGGAGAGGGAGAGGGAGAGGGAGAGGGAGAGGGAGAGGGAGAGGGAGAGGGAGAGGGAGAGGGAGAGGGAGAGGGAGAGGGGGACTCCACCCTCCCAGAAGTACTGCTGAGAGGAGATTGGGTGGATTTCAGGGTGTTGTGAAGGGCCCCATTGTCCTCTCTCGCCTCTGCATATGCCTTGCCATAAGCAGTAAGGTGGCAAGCGGAGAAGGCGGACATACATGTATCAGGCATAACATTTTGACCACCTTCCTAATATTGTATTGTTCGGCACTGCTTTCGCCGGTGGACAGGGGTCAGTATGGGCACCGTGACTGGTCTGCGGCTATGCAGCCCCTTGCGCAACAAACTGCGATGCACTGTGTATTCTGACACCTTTCTATCAGAACCAGCATTAACTTCTTGAGCAATTTGAGCTACAGTAGCTCTCTGTTTGATCAGACCACACAGGCCAGCCTTCGCTCCCCACGTGCATCAATGGGCCTTGGCCGCAGCTGTAGTCATGACCCTGTTGCTGGTTCACCACTGTTCCTTCCTTGAACCACTTTTGATAGATACTAACCACCTTTTGATAGGCACTGATTCAGCAGACACAGGGCCTGAACCGCGAGGTGCAAACTCTTGACACTTGAGAGGGGAGCTCCCCTAGCGCGACTCATCACAGTGAATGCATTCAGCGCCCTCAAGAGCCAAGCTTGCTCGCTCTACCACCATTGGCAATGGGGAGCCTTCAAAGATGATGTAGCACCACTAGGAGAGATGGCTCACAAGCAGCTCTTCAACTCAGAAGCACTTCAGCATCTTCACATGTGAATAGTTTGACTACATGGGAGGACACTATACAAGCTAAATATAAATTCCTTCATTATGTAACCTACTCAGGCGCCTTTTTATACTCACAGATGCTCCTTGTGTGACTTTTTGGATTGCCATTCTGCCAATGAATATTGGTGTGTGTGTGTGTACCAGTGCCTGAAACACCAGTCGTGCTGATGCCATTCCCCATATTACCAACCCCCCTGTACTCCCCCCACTCACCATCATGAACAGCACTGTGGCTGCAGTAGAGTCATTCAGGTTCCTGGGCACCACCATCTCTCAGGATCTGAAGTGGGATGGGCACATTGACTCTATTGTGAAAAAAGCCCAGCAGAGACTTTACTTCCTCCGACAGCTGAGGAAGTTCAACCTGCCACAGGAGCTGCTCGTACAGTTCTACTCCGCTGTCATAGAATCCATCCTCTGCACTTCCATCACCGTCTGGTTTGGCTCAGCCTCCAAAACTGACCTCCGAAGACTACAGCGAATAGTCCGGACTGCTGAGCGAATCACTTGCACTACTCTTCCCACATTTCTAGAACTGTACTCATCCAGAGTGAGTAAAAGGGCACGCAAAATCACTCTGGACCCCTCACACCCAGGACACTCTATGTTTGAACTGTTACCGTCTGGTCGGCGCTACAGAGCACCGAGAACAAAAACATCCAGACATAGAAAAAGCTTCTTTCCTCAGGCCATCTACCTCATGAACAGTTAAATGTTCACCTTGAGCAATAAATGTGTGCGATAAACAACTTCCGTCAGACTCTGTGTATAGCACCTTAAAAATGTGTAAATTTGTATATTTAAAACACCTGTAGATCCTATAGCACCCGTATATACATATTATACACCCTACTGTGCAATAAATGTGTGCAATACTTTACCTCAGACATTTCACATATAGCACCTTATAACTTATATATAGTACCTATATTTACAAAACATCTGTACATATTCTATTCCATCCGAAGCGCTTCTGTCACATTGCATTTCCAGCATTGTGTGTTTAACTTACAAATTTATTTTTATGTTACTTGTCTCTTGTCTTGTCAATTTACATTGTGTACTGGAAGCTTCTGTAACCAAAACAAATTCCTCGTGTGTGTAAGCACACCTGGCAATAAAGCTCATTCTGATTCTGATTCTGATATTGTCAACACCAAGATGCAGCATCAAAGTTCCACTTCGATAGGGAACTCCCCATCACATGCAGAATCTCACTGAAGGCCTCTATGAGCACAGGATTAGATCTGGTCGTTTACTTCCGCATTA